>NW_024467218.1:435435-459321 GCF_000292625.1 Dacryopinax primogenitus | reverse complement strand
AGTCATCAGGTCTACTCCACTTCCTTGTTGCCTGCTTAGACTCTTGGCACTCTTAGGTGAGCAGACTTAGTCAGCCTGTGTTGCCCTAACAATGTATTAAGAAAACTACAGCAGATATCCATGAAATACGTCAGTCACAGCTATCACTGCTGTCACTGGAAGCTGTTGAGTTCCTGCTCTGCAATTGATCAAAGTTAGAATAAGTCACTACTGAACATGATGACATACAGCATGACCTTCTAAGAGTTCCGCCTCCACCTCACTGTCTGAATCATGTGTGGATATGTCTTCATCCTGTGTTGCACTGGCAGCCACCCCATCAGCCACCAAGTCATCAAAAAATTCCACCATGTTTGCCTCTTCATCGGGTTCCTCAATATTATGCAGCCCCCTGGGACCATGCTGTGGAGCAGGGACACGCACTGCACCTAGTGAGTGGTCCACAATGTTGCATGCAGTTGACAGTAGCTGCACATCCACAGGCTGCTGCAGCAGGGGTTGAAGGTGTCTGTGTAGATCAAGATACTTGCAAAGTACCTGCACAATACCGAGTTGAGCACCTGAGGATTCCTCAGACCTGTAGGTGCATACTGCATGCTCAACCACTCTTTGAATCCACACAGCTGCCAGCCACACCTCCTCTTCCTCACATTGATCATGCTGCAGCATCATGTTGATCCCATGATGTATGTTGGGGTTGATGAACCATTTGGGTGGTGGTGCTCCAGTAGTATTGAACCAGAGGGTATACCAGATGGGGGAGTCCACATTGGTGTCTAGAGGGATACTCATAGGAATCAAGCATGGAACATTACCTGACTGTACCCACACCAGTTGCGGCTCAATATGCTGCAGTGCATTGATGGCTAAGTTGTACCACCGGATGGCCTCCTTGCATGAATGATCACAATGCATTATCTTGGCCTCAACATGCATGATACCTGTGATATCTGTATGGAGGTTAACAATCACCTCAATGACAACATGCTGCGCTTCCCTAGGTGCACCTTTGTTGGTCCACCTTCATTGTGGCGACATTTATGGCAATGAATCACTTCCATCTCCATGTTGCAGTGCACAAGCTGCCACACTATACCTTCCTTCAACACCATACATTTTGACAGTGCAATGATGTAGGGAATCTGAGCAACATATATGGTGCTTGATTCCCTTGATGATACAAACCACTCTGAGCTGTTCCGCAAGATGTGCTACAGCTGGCTGCTGCTGTGAGATACAATCGATTAAGGTGCAATACTGCTCAATGTTGATGACTACATCATTAGTCAGGGTACTTTGATGAAGCCTGGATTCTTCATAGGATGTGATAACCATTGTCAAAGCATCCCAAAGCTGCTGCACCATTGAGGCATAGTCCTCAGCAACAGTAGTTAAACTATCCACATGATATTTTGCAACAGCTTTGTACCCTGAAGCAGGTTGAATAAGATATGGAGGGGAATAATATAGAAGTGACTTACAGGAGCAAAGGGATCATTGACTATGCTGTTGGTCAACCCAGAGTGTCCACAGAGCAGATGTGGTATATCCAGATGAAGGTAGTCCCACATCTGCTTTGCAATGCAGGTCTTGTACATGGCAATGCTGATGCTGCTGCAGTGCTATGTGCAGCAGTTGCCCTTCCAAACTGAATAGATGGCAATTGGGCTATGTTACATGTGGTAGGTCACTTCTGATCCTGGGAATCTATGAACTCACAGCCATGATCCTCCCACTGGGAATCAAATCTGATAACCAAGCCCATATCTGCTCACAACCCTCCCCATTGGTCAAGCCAAACCTGATTCATTTTCAAGGGTGAAAGAGAAGTTGGCAAGCCCACTAATGCCCATAAGTGTGCAACACAGACATTGCCCATGTGATGCGGCCTTCAAGCTCTGGCATCAGCCTGTGCTGTGATGCTGTGAGTATTGTTCTTTGGTATGGAGTTGGTACACACCTTCCTTACAGATCTGTGTAGCTGGCAAGCAATGTCATACAAGATGCCAACAGTTGCTGCAGTGTGAAGCTGATCCATGACCTTTTGCACCAAGGCAACAGTATAGAAATGTTTCTCTCCTGTGTCTACCAAATTTGTCAAGTGCAGCAGCACATTGTGGCAACAAACAATTGCAATGATGCCATGGACACAATATTGGCTTGAGTTCATGCGTCTTCTTTCCAGGTTAGCAGGTTCAAAAGATGCCTCACACAAATCAAACACCACATCTTCCTCAGATGCAGTAGGGCAAGACAGAGCACCGGGTCCTTCAGTGGCTGCAGCGGCAGTGGGTGATGATCTGCCCCTCACAGCTGCACCTTGTGAACCTACAGCAGACTGGCCTTGCAGCTCCTGCACATGGGATCATGCTGCGGCTACCTCTCCCTCACTCAAGAAGAACTCAGAGGGGATAATGGCCGGGTCTTGGGCTATCTGAGCCATTTGATGGTGTCCAAATTGGGCATCAATGCAGAGATGGATGTCAGGGTTACTATACATACATAAGGTGAATGCACTGGTGGTAAGATATGAATGCTTACCTCTCTATATCTCCCCCCCATGTCGATTGACAAAAACAAAGTGGGCAGAGAGCCTCTAGCTGCAATAGCTGCCCATGAGCATGCAGCACTGCAGCAAGTGAGGTATGATAAATCTGTCAGATTGTCTGCTGCTGCTGCAAACGTGACAGCATGTCAAACCAAAGAATGGCCTCAGGAAACTGTTTTTCAAATGGTTTCTGGATGCAAGTTCAGTGGTGGTACAGCTGTGGACATGTGTTATGTGCCTTGTTTTGGATCTGGTACCTCTGAAGGCACAGTGTTGCAACAACTCCTTTGCACCAGCCAGAAAGAGACTGTGTTTGACGGTTGTTCTGGGACAAGAAAAAATCCAGCGCAAGAACAGAAATGGCCAAGCATGGATGGAGCGGAGATGATAGGAAGTAGCTGCAGAGGAGCAGTAGTTGGTGCAGCTGTGGATAGCATGTTTCTCAAGTACAGCAATAGATTGTTACAGTTTGCACAGCTAATGCCATTATCAGGGGGGAACTTGCTGCAGGAGTGGAAATGCACAAGATATGTCCAGTAGCTCAATTACTCATGCGGAAATTTGAGGAGTCAAACATATACAACGACTTTTTTCTGCAGTTGTGGGAAGATGCTGCATCATCCACTGCAGGAGCCTCAGGCAGAACTCCATCAGTGGTTCTACCAAGGAGGGTATGAGAGCAGACCATGCAGTCCACCATTTGCTATGCTGAGCTGCTCCTGAGACCACAGCTTTGACTCTTGATATATTACTTGATGCATTGCTCTTGTTGTCAGTTTGCATGCAATGCTGGCATTTCTTTGGGGTGGTTTGGTGAGGGGATGTGAGGAATGGATCATTGGGTATCAGTGAGGAGAGGAGATCACACAAGACGGATGGCATGAAAGCTGCATCAGCTGCGGCAGTAGGCCTAGGTGTGGGTGTGCCATCTGAAGTTGTTCCTGTACTCTGTGGAATAGCCATGGCAGTTGAACCTGTCAGGGGGGCTGCTACCACACCCAAGTCAGCCAACTGATATCAACAGAAATATGAGGATATACACTAACCAGGACCTCCTCTAGCAATGCATGTCATCCGTCAGTGCGGAGTTTGAGGGAGTGCTGATTCCAAAGGGGAGTTGCAGCGACTGGTAGGTTTGTGCTGAAGCACATCAACCATAGCAGCAGCAGCATGTGCCCCTTCAGTGACCCTCTTCAACCGGCTGGGCCAGTGTCATGGTTGTTGGGTCATAGAAGGGGTGGTCAAAAAGGATGGAAAATGATGGTCAGCAGTAGGGGGTATAGGAGGTATTGCACAGCCCCTCTTGCTCCGGCAGTTCATGGTGGTGGACAGGGCATGGAAGACACAAAGGGAAGGCACCCCGCACTGCAGCTTCCATTTTTTTTCTCACCTGGCACATGAGTGCATGAGTGAGACACGCCATGGTGTTTTCATACACATACTGCAATGCCACACACTGGCTGTTGCCTAGGCACAGTGGTAGCATGCACAGGGAAGCAAAATGAAGCACAGAGAGTTTCAGCATTCATTGATCCATGCCCATGTGGATCTCTTGCATGGGCATGTGGTGTACAGCAAGCCAAATGGAGAGTTCTGCAGTATGGGTGTGGAACACAAACTGATTCTAGCCATTTCAGCACATGCTGCAGCTCCTCCAGCATTGAAAGATGATGCTACAGCGCATGGCAGGACTGTTGTATGCAGCATCATGGGCAGCACTGTTCCTTGCAGCATCATGGGCAGCCATTTCCAAGCATTTGATGGAGTGGACATAGTGGGATTATTTGAAGATGTTGCATCCAGCAGCAATGGGACTTCAATGAGTGTTCCTCCTGTGCTGCTCAATGTATGGGGAGCACAATGTTGCTGCTACAACTGCTGCAACTCCAAGGGTGAGGTAAATTACATGGAGGCTGGAGGAGACTGTCTGGGGAATATAATCTCAATGTTGACCCAAGCCCTATTTCACCTATGTACCATATGGTCCTGCAGCCTACATACAACATGTGATGGTGCTTAGCTGGATTTTGCAAGTCCAAATAGAAGAAAAGTTGGCAAGTTTGTATCCATGTCAGTTGGATGGCTACAAAGTCCCAGTTGTGGCTGCAGCCATACTGTGGGTGTATGGTGTATGGTGTATGGTGCTGCAGTTGGGGTGCCAGAACTGCTGCTGCTGTGGAGCTTGCTGCCTACCCAGTATGGTAATGCAGCAACAGCCACTACTGGCCAACATAAATGGCACATGGCTAAGGTGGAGCATGAAGAATTGGAGGTCTGCACATCCCACAGGGTGGTTGCAGCCCTCCAGTGGGTGGTGGTGCATCCTGCTGCAGCTGAGGTGGCAGACAAGCAGCTGCAACACATGTTCCTGCCTGGCTACCACTGTATTATAGCAACAGCCACTACTGGCATACACAAATGGAGCATGGCTAGTGTGGACAAACAACAATTGGAGGGCCACCCATCCCCAGAGGGGGCTGCAGCCTTTTTGTTTCATAGCCTGAATCATGCTGCAGCCTAGCAGCCAGGTGGGCTTTGTTTGCAGGCTGCTGCATGCTGCAGCCCACCTGCAATATGCATAGCTGCTGCATTGAGTGCTGCTTACCTGGGATTGCATTTGACTGAGAGCTGCAGCTGTGAAACACACATGAATCAGGCTGGGCTTCAGAAGTCAGGGTTGCAGAGCCATCCTTCCCCCATGGGGGTGCAGCCACATTTGTTTCTCATGCTGCAGTGCAGCTGTCTTATGCATAGCTGCCGCATTGGGTGCTGCTCCCCAGGTATTGTATTTCACTGGAACCTGCAGTTGTGAAGCACACATGGTTGAGGCAGGGCTTGAGAAGGAAGGCTTGCAGAGCCATGCATCCCCCAAGGTGGCTGCACCCATATTTCATTTGCATCCTGCATCCTGCTGCAGCTGACCTGCCATATGCATAGCTGCTCCACTTCTTTCTGCAGGGCCAGTGCAGCATGGACATTGTAGCCAGTGCTGTGTACTACATAGCCTGTATTAACATCTTGCACCTGTAGGGTGATCCATCCCCCAATGTGGCTGCAGTGGTATCTCGTTGTGTGCTACATCATCCTGCCAGTGAGCTGCGGCAGAGAACCCTGTGGTACAGTTCCATGCTTGCCTAATACTCCTTCACAACAGTAGCCAAAGCATGACATGCCTTAAAAGTAACTGGTCAGTCTAGAAGCCAATAGCATGTCTACACATTCCTGTTCATAGCTGCAGCTGTATTCAGATCAGGTGCCACAACACCTGTGTTTTTGTTGCTGCAGCACGCTCCTACAAGGGTCCATGGAAGCAATTTATGAACAGTTTCCGTGGACCCTGACACAGAAAATGCTTCCACTGCTATGGCAGTACACTTCCACAGCATTTGTCATCCACTGCTGCAGCAGTTGCTGCAAATCTAGTGCATTCCCTCTGGTTGTGCTGCAGGTCTGGGAACCTTTGTATACATGTACACATGCCTCAAACATGTCTTAGACACCTGCTACAGTGTGTGTACATGATCCCCTCATCCCTGAAATGCAATGTTTGCTGTTTTCACACATGAGCCAGCATGACCCCTGCAACATTGGCTGCAGCATACCCCTCCACTGTGTTTTGGGCATGCGAGAAAAAGGGTCCTAATGGACCCTGTTAAAAGTTAGGGGGGTCTGGTGTTTATCTCTGTGCATTGTGCGTGGGTTCTGCACAGCCACTGTCGCATTGCCAATTTCAGGCGGCTGCAGACACACCAATTGCAACTTCAACCTATGTATGCCAGTACTCGCTCAATATGGTCGATCAATCTAGAAATGAAGAGCCACACAAAGCGAGGCAATAGAGACCGAAGGACACAGGTCTGCAGACTGCCGAGATGGGCACAGAACCTGCAATGACCGTTTCGTTGTGCTGCGCTCTGCTTGTTGTCCATCGGTGGTTGGATATCGTTCCTCGCCGCTTAACTTTATGCCACTCGAATTCGACCCGATGATTTGAAGCGAGAATACGGGATTAGATAGGACAACGAACGGGAAAGGAGTGGCGGAGGAAGAAGAAGAAGAAGAGACCGATACTGAGAAAGCAGGGACGCATGTCAGTGACTTCCCTTCCGGTTTATGCAAGGAAGCTACAATCTGATAAGTCTAATAACAGTCATCTCGGGGTACACGCGAATGTCCACGACTTCGTGTCCAAGGGATCAAGAACAGCCAGATACGGACTCCGACCCGCCGAGGACTTCGAACTGTATATCGCCTATCCGGAGCTACTGCCCTCTGTCACCGCAGTGACGACGGTCTTCGTCGATTCGCACACCATGTCGACCTCGAATACCTTGCAGGGCTTGGATGTGTCTTTGCTGTCTTTGCTGGAATCTCTTGTAGTGCCGACGGTTTCGAGAGAAACCTCTGCCGTTGATGCACTCTTGACCGTCGACGTTGTATCCACTGTGCTTCTGTCTGTCATCTCCCAGTGGGACTCACTCGCCGGAAACGTATTGGAATCTGAGGCTTCGCATGATGAGCAAAGTCTGTTTCTAGAGATATGCGGACGACGCACCGCAAGGCCGCTGAGGAACTTGCTCCATGGTTGTGGAGTGGAGAGATTCTTGCGGGAAGTGAATACCTTCCATTCGCGGGCCTCATTGAGCATTTGGTGCGTTGTCTGCAGGATCTTTGGTTGATTCAGTCCTCTTGTTGACGCAAAGCTAGAAAGGGGTTCCGTACTATGATCCTATCACTGAGGGATTGGAGCTTCCTCTTGCCCCATAACAATCGCAAGCTTGTCAACACGCCTCTAGATTTGCCACGTCCTCCAATTGTAGGAAGGTCTTCCACAGTGCCGACTACACTTTAGGCCATACGCGGAGAGGAACACTGGCGCACACACTTGGCGGCCTCCGTGAGGACTGCATTGACATCCGCTTCTGGAACGCCCACCTGCTCTGCATCCGCTGCAGCACTTCTCAGGCCCTGTACCAAAGCACTGCAGTCCGATTGGATGACAGTCGGTCTTGCATGGGTGTATGCCTCGTGAATGGCGTGCATGGTACCCCCACATCCGTCACCAAGCCGTTCGGGACAGGACTTTCGAAAATTGCGACCATGACTGAGGAACAAGAGGGACTGAGTTGGCAGAGACGGTGACTAGATTGCAAAGAGTTTGTTCAGCATCAACATACGTCTTTATTGACTCGGAGGGGCGACTGAATCGCAACTGCCTGGCTGCCTCATGTTGTCGACTTCTGCACAGCCTTCGACCAGAACATGTGGTTCCCAGGCGCCGGAAGGACACCTATTGAGGTTCAACTCCCACAACGCATCACTCTATCCTTCTACATTCTCTACATGCTCGTCAACCTAACAATGAAAAAACAACATCCCGTTACGCAAGATCCAACCGGAGACCCAGGTACCTCGGAGCCGCCAGTCGACCTGTACGTGCCGCCTTATGGACGTACCGAGGCAGAACTTAACTGGTCCGCCGTTCAACCATACCTGCAGAGCCGTGGATACATGTTGCGACCTCGATATCATCCGGGTTGGGTAGGATCATGGGTCGGGACGAAGAAAAAACCGGAGAAGTGTGTTGATAGCATCGGAATCAGCGTGCGTGCTAGGGTGTCGCAATGTACCCCCACACTCTGAACATCTCTTCAGGAGCATGGTGTTGTGATAAATGCGATACGAATGCGAGATGGAGCACCAGTTCTCCTCAAAATTTGGTCGTCGACGTCCGCGCAAGATGGGAACGAATTGGCGGTCCTCCAATATTTCTCTGATCCTGCACGCTCGGGCGATCCCGACAATCGCTGTGTTCCGCTGCTTGACACGATAGACATGACGGAGTGGCAAGAAAGGGGGGTTGATTACGTATTGGTGGAACCAATGCTTTGCACGTGGGACGATCGGCCCTGATGATGGCAGAAGCACTGTCATTTGTCCGTCAGGCGTTCGAGGTGGGTGGCGATGCTTTCGTTGCGAACCCGGATTTTGAGCGCTTCCTTCAGGGCCTGGCATACATGCACTCTCACAACGTTTTTCATGGGTATGTTCCGGCATTCTTCGTCATTCTCCCTCAGTTGCTGAACTTGACATATTTTCAGAGATATACACCCGGGTAATATCAGGATGGACGCGAAGAACGTGTTTCCGAAAGGCATTCCTGGGCCGTACAACTTCCATCCGGACCATCCTCTCCTGATGAAACAAGCGAAACGGTTCAATACGATGCAGGCACCGCCAAAATACTATTACATTGACTTTGGCTCGAGTACTATGTTCCCCAGCTATGAAGAGAGAAAGCTTGTCCAGTTCAACGCGGCGGCGTTCATACCACCTGAGTGCAAGAATGACGCCGATGCACTGTATGACGGATTCAAGGCAGACATATTGCAACTTGGAGCTACCATCACGATTCTAATAAGGGCATGCGTTTATGTTCTGATAGCGTACCTGCCGCGACTGACCCAAGCACACAGGACCGACCAGAACTTAACTGGGTCATATATGCGCTCCTTTCGCGCATGCTGAAGAGAGATCCAGAAGAGCGTCCACCGATCGAGGCGTTGGCCACAGCCTTTCGGGAAGTTCTGCGGGATATGTCTAACCGAGAGATGCGGCAAAGATTGAGCTGGACCAAAAAAGCTAGCCCACCATTTCCACTGAAAGTTCGATATTGGTTCGACTATCTTGGGCTGTGGTGGCAGTCTTTCCGCTACGGTCTCCCTGACGATATTCTGCTCAACGACCCGAGCGAATTAACCCCGACCCGCCCGACCCGTCGCCAAGCTGCGAACACCGCTGACCGGGAAGCGAAACAAAGATTAGGCTGTATCAGAGAAACTCGCACTGGAAGCTCTGCAAGCCCGACATCGAATAGACTCTCTTAGGTGCGTCAACACGGCTACACAGGCACACGTCATCACCGTGATAAACCCACCGGAAGTCACATAATATGGACAACATCATTGTTATTATTTATTGATGAGAGTACTCGTGTGCCTGCTATATATTGTACATCAGACTCGCCATGAAATACAACTCAACACTCCTGTGATCCATCCAAGTGTGTTTTTATATCAAGGCGCCCCATCAGTAGTGCCGCTAGTAAGTAAATCGACCGGTAGTCCATATCTCTTCACATCGTTCCACAGTTCGGCATAATGCTCTTTGGTATCGAAAGCCCTTTCGAATGTTGTCATTTTCGACGTGTCTTCCCACCCTATGCGTTCTATCATTTGTGTTTTGGTCAAGTTCCGGAGCACAATAGTGAGAAAATGTCGTTTGATCTGAAATACGGTTGGTCGAGAAGAGGGACTTTGAACAGTCATTCTGCGAATCATAGGAAGGAGAAACGTGAGGCCGGGGCGATTCTCAACATTCTCATCAGTCTAGGGGAAATGGTAGATCGTTGATCAAGCGCACCTGAACCATGGCCAGGAATGTCATGCCGAGAGAAAATACATCACCTCTGAAAGGGTCGTATGCTTTGGTTCGGTCATCCTTGATTTCGGGAGGGACAAAAGACGTTGCAACCGAAAGAACCAGTGCGCTACCCATGAATGTCCGACACATGCAGCTGGAGCCAAAGTCAATATAATAGTACTTTGGTGGTGCCTGTATTCTTGTGAGACGCAGCAGGCCGGTCTCAGACATACGATGTCCGGGATTCAGAGTAAATGCACCATGAAAGCCATCTGGAAACATATCATGAGTGTCCATCAGAATATTATTGTGTGATATGTCGCTGGATGCAATGTCAACACATTGTCCCTACAGTGAGTGGCTTGCGTACCCATGCGCGATATTATGAAGGTGCATATACTCCAGTCCCTAAAAATAATGGTTTGTGGACCGATTTGTGGACTAATGAGCAGGAAACACGCACTTCTAAAGTTTGAAGGACAAAGGACAACGCTTCGGCCACCATGATGAAAGGGGGCTCGTTGTAGCTCCGCAGGAGCGGCTCAACCAAGACTTTCACAAATGGTTGGCCAGGTATCTGAAACATGTCCAACAGAGGGACGCAGTGGTTGGCAGAATCATTGATACGGCTGGGATGCGAAAAGTACTGGAGGACATCAGGCTCGACGCGATCGAGGAAGTTGTCAAACCAGAGTTTCAGCATGACATTCGAGCCGCTTCTCCACTTGGCGTCCAGTAGAAGTTGTTTTCGGCCCTCCGAAGGATTCAGTGCTTGAACCATGCGCACATAGAGAGAACTTACGAGCACGATACTATCCTCGCATTCTTCGGGTCGCTTGTTGGTCCCAACCCAGGAACCAACCCAGCCATCATGATACCGAGGACGAAGAGTGTAACCTCGTCTGGCGAGAATCGGCGCGATGCTACGCCAGACGTGCTCTCCTGCGTTGAGACCGTAGGGAGCGTTGATATCGAAAGATTGTTTCATCGGCGAAGTGTTCATCATCGTTCGTTATCAAAGCGTTGTGGTACTGAGCTGAGGGTCGATGGTCCACGTTCTTGAGGAACGAATTGGGTAGATATGTACAGGGGTAAGTGCATTTCGAGAGCTGATATTTATACTTGCGTTGAATGTAGAAGGTGGGTCGAGATTGAAGACATACGCGAGCCATGTGCATTGAGTTGACAAATGTAAAGAGGAGTTCGAGCGGGGCATTCTCGTGCTCCCTTTCTGGCCACTTCGTACATTCCGATCGCCACGTGCATACATAGCCTATGTCTGCAGGCCCCAGTTTGAACCGAGGAAACAGCCTGATCTCGTACGTTTATCGCCCGTCGCCAGACCGCCTGTGCACAAGACCACGGACCATCAACCAAACCCATGTAGAAAACTTAGGACGACAACACCACAGGTACAGGGGTATCAGGCGCGCGCGGGACGTGCGATTCCCTTGCGTGCTGTACCTTTTCTTCGCTCCTCGGGCGCCGGGGCCGTGGGCCGGCCTGCCTCTGGTGTAAATCGGAGGATGACGCTGGGGACCCTAGGCTGCGCTGGAAGAAGACAAATCAGCATCAATATCATCATAGGAAAAATGGAGGCAAACACACTTGTCTTTATATGACAAAGCGAAGAATCGTATTCCTACTCAAGAGGGAGGTTCTTCTCGCTCCTATCTTGCCGCTCTTTGTTCATGCTTGCCTGGCTTCTTCCAGGCGTCTCATCCAGATGTTCGTTCTTGGTTGATCTGCAGAATGGTGCTTCGCTGGAGCTTGCAGCAGCTCGATGGTCTGTTTTGGGCAATCCGTTCGCAGCACCAAAAGGTAGCGGGCAAGTCCACCTCAGAGCTTAGCCTCGCTCGAGGAGAGCAGCCCAGGGCTGGATGTCACGTAGCTCGCCACGTAGTGTCTACACGAGAATCAGCGTAGATACGAGGACAGTTCCATCAAGCTGGCACACCTTATTACTGGTGCTGAGCTATGGCTCCAGAGCTTAAGCCCTCACCCCCTTGGGCCTCCCCCTTTCTCCCCGGGTCCTAAGAATGTCCACCTGATCCCTAACGAACTGGGTGTAGGGGAGGACAAGAATGTGAGATCACCTCATCTTCAAAGATATTGTTATTTTTTGTTAGGAATAGTAAATGAGACCGCAATGGACAGAGGGAGAAAGGCAACACAGGGGCAAATCGGTGCGCCACGGGCCCCAGCCCTCGGTTCGGCTGGTAGAGATGTGTATGGATAAGGACGGAGAAGGTGGAGGCGGCATGGAGATGGAGTGTTCGGAGATTTGCCGCAGGGGTCAGAGCAGTCCGTGGATTCGGCGACAATTGAGCCGCATGTCTTCTCACTCGGCCACCAATACGATATCGGCAGTTTTGAGCCGCACGTTGTCCTGCCGGATCCTGAACTCGTGTGTTCCGCTCGGTTGCCAGCATCATTGTGTACCAAGATTACTGAAAACTTGTCACTTGTCGCGGGAGGTAGACAATAGGAGAATAATAATGATTGAAGACAACTTGAATATTGTTAGGTGTCTCGAGTCCTTTCGCACAAAAGTGCGCAGAAGTTGAGACAAGGAAGCAACTGAGACCAGACGGCACGTGATCATACACCTCAGGCAAGCAAGACAAAGACATGAATCGGCCTGGCACGCTCGACAGTCATTACCCCAGTCCAATCCTCGTCATAGAAATCAATGAAAAGCTATACAAGAATATTCTTTGGTAAGCCGTACCGATATGATTGCCATAATAGCTTCGAATACTCCTTCCAACACCATGCATGAAAACGAATCGTTAGTTTCCCCGCCTCCTTCGTCCACGTTAGCCTCCGGCGCATCTGCTGTTTCGTTACCAGCTTTAACGTTTCTTTGAAAATATCGGTCATCTCTTGAGCGGTCGGACGATCGTCGGGATTGTCCTGAAGCATCGGCTTGAGGGGGGGTATAAGAAAGCGCAGCTCAGGGCGCTACTTTCAAAACGTCAAATTGTCATACAGCCCAAAGATTGTGCTACGGACCAGGATTTCCCTCATAATGGTCAGACCAAGGGAATAGACATCCGCTCTGAACGGATCGTAAAAGCCATCAACGTCTTTCTTGACCTCGGGTGGAAGGTAGACGGCAGCGGTCAAACGGACGGGCTTCCGCTCACTCTCACTGGAGAACTGAACGCTTGAACCGAAGTCGATGTAGTAATACTTTACTGGTACTTCCAGCCTTGTAAGACGTTTCACACCTTTTTCAGAGAAGCGACGCCTAAGATCGAAGGTAACAACCCCGTTGAACCCGTTGGGGTACAAATTCGTTGGGTCTATCATGATGTTTCCGCCGTGAATGTCACTGTTGCAGTCATCAGCTCCATTCCATTCAGGTTTCTATCCTTCTCACCCGTGAGCCACATTATGGGAATGCATGTACGCGAGACCCTAGTTAAACTCAGTTGCCTTTTGCCGACTCGTCTGGCGGAAAGAGTGAAACATACCTCCAGCGCTTGTAGAATAAAGTCCATCGCTTCGGCAGCGATCAGATAAGGTGGCTCCTGCCCTCGTCGCAGAAGCGGTTCAACAATAATACACTCAAATAAATCCGACCGTCCAGGAATAGTCAGGGTACCCAGAAGAGGAACACAATGGTTGTTAGGATCACTTGAACGAGCAGGGTCGGAGAAGTACTGCAGAATGGGGAGCTCCTTTCCGTCCTGCTCGTTGTTATTCCACAGCTTGAGAAGGACACCACGGTTGTCACTCATTCGCACAGCATCCATCAATATCAGGTGTTTCTGACAGCACTCAGTTCTTTCCCTAACTTCTGGAAATAGAGGCCGCGTACGGTAATCGGGATGCTGTCCTCACAACGCTCTGGTCTCTTCCTCGTACCAACCCAGGATCCCACCCATCCTAGATGATAGCGGCGACGTAGCATATATCCTCGTTTCTCCAGGTCTTTCTGCATGTCCGCCCAGTTCTTTTCGGCGGTAGTAAGACTGTAGGGGTCATTCACGTGGTTAGTAGAGCTGGCTGCTTCAGACGCTCGATCGCTCTGGTTACTCTGCTCGCCTTCCGGGTCGCCTGGAAGAACATCGTTCGCAGCATTGATCGAGCTCATTGGGATTCGTAGATGACGCGGAGAGAAGTCCCAGGGCGCAATGAGGCGACCAGATTGCAAGGTATGAGCACATGTTAGCACAAGGATACCTCGTTCACCAGTGGCTGTCCACAACAAAAGAAGTACCGGGTGGCAAAAGTGAACGCTCTTTGTTCGTTCTTTGCGAGTTAAATTCTGCCCACCGTCACGTGTTCGTCGAAAGAGATCCACCCATAAGATCGATATCGATACCTGCGACGATGTGTTGGGCATACGCCAGCCAGGTGACCTTAGCCGACGAGCCATTGTAAGCGTCTCGAGCATTCCCAGCGCCTTCCAAAACAAGCACAGAGACCCAGGTAGCGTCCTCAACGTCCAAGCCCAGTCGACCGCAGGAGCTCCCAGACCTGGACACAAGCCAAACGATCAACGATTCACGATTCATGCAGATGCAGATAAATTACAATGCCAACATGACAGGGTATCAACTGTCGCGGTAGATAGATGAGAATGTGCGTGTTGTAGCTTTTTTCTTTTGCTCCTTGGGCTGCGAACGGCCGGAGATCTAGTTCCCGACTTTGGATACGAGCCTGCGGGTTTCTTGCGGTGTGAACCGGAGGATGACGCTCAACACCCTGACGAGATTTGGCTGAATACAAATCAGCACCAGTCAGCACCAGTACAGGACAGGACAGAACGAAGAAACACTGACTCGCATCTCCTTATGCTCCAAGAACTGGAGGATCACGTTCCTCAGATACTCCAGATTGACCTCTTCTTCGTTCTTGCTCAGGCTGGCTTCGCTCCTCGCCGGGCTACCAGGGGCAGGCGCAGAAGCAGTAGGGTAGCCATTCCCATTCCCGTTGTCCGTCGAGCTACGAGAAAGGATGTCGCTCGTGCTCCCAGAGGCGTCACCGTTCGGGGGCGAGGTGATCCCCGTCCGGGCGGAGAAGTATCCTACGCCGGGGTTACGCCCTCGTTCGAGGAGCGCAGCCGAGGACTGAACTTTGCGGAGTTCGTCGCGGAGTGTCTGCCACAGGCACACGGTTAGCAACCGCATCCAAATACGCTCCCCAACCCACACACGCACCTTATTACTGCTCCTGACTTGCTGTTCCCTCCCCCTCACTTCCTCCAGCTCCTTCTCCCTCTCTCCCAGCCTAAGCCTCAACACCTCCATATCCCGCCTCAACGCCGCCTCCTCCCGTCTGAGCCTCTCCCCCTCCACCCGACCCGCAGCAACCTCCGCCTCCCCCGCGCCTACCCGATCCAACAACCGCCTCATCTCCAGCTGAAGGTTGTCCACCTTCTCGTCCCGCTCCTTCTTCTCCCTCACAGCCTGCGCGTACTCCCTGTCCTTCCCATCGATGACGCGGCGTAAACGCTCTACCTCCCGCCCACGGTCAGCAATGTCCCTCGTCCACTCCTCTTCAGCGCCTTGCCTCTCCTTAGTTAGAGCAGCCAAGCGCTCGCGGAGCTCCGCCACTCTGCCCTCCGCGCGCTGCTCGCTCTCAGCTAACAACCTCGCCACCTCCCTCCTCCGGCCCTCTTCTTCCCCCCCAGCACCCCGGCGCAACTCGCCAACTTCCTCCAAAGCGACTGCGAGCCTGTCCGATACTTCCCTCAGCTGGTAGCCAAGTTCCCCAGTCTGGGCCTGGGCGAGCTCTAAGGCCGATCGGGAGGACTCGACCTCTGCCTGCCGAAGCTGGAGTTCGTCGAACAGGTGGTCGCGTTCTGCCGAGAGGGCGGTGTTGGACGACTCGAGCGCGGAGATACGGGATAAACGGAAGCAGAGTTCTTTGTCGTACGCGGCCTGGGAACGATTGAGATTAGCATACACGGGCAAGGAGGGAGGGAGGAGGGAAGAATCACCTTAGCGTGGATAGCGTCGAGCTCGTACTTTTCCCGCTTGGACCTGAAGTCCCTCTCCGCAGCCTCCCGACCCCTCAAGACCTCAGCAGCCATATCTCTTCGAACAAGTGCGACTTCCCTCTCCTTCTCCCCCCTGAGCCTCTCTCTCTCCCTATCGAACTCCTCCCGCACATCTCGTTCCTTCCGCGCCGCCTCTTCTGCATTACGCACAGCGGCAGCAGAGGAAGAGACAGCCTCGTCTCTCTCCTTTTCGGCTTTGACAAGTTTCTGCCTGACGCTCTTGAGCAGCTGGACAGCCTTGCCTCGCTTTTCCTCTTCCTCTTTCACGAGCCCTTTGAGCCGTTCCCCCTCGAGCTTGAGCGTGTCCACCTCCCCGCTCTTAGAAGCTTGAGCAGTAAGCAGCGCCTCGCACTCCGAGAGCTGTTTGCGCACTTGTTCTAGCTGCTGGGTCCGGGATACCCCTTCGAGCCTATGCGTATCCCTGAGCTCGTCCATCCTCTCTTCCTGTTCTGTCTACCCATCAGCCCCGGGCTCCAACACCAGAACCAGACATTCAGAGAACCAGATACGCACGCTTTATAAGCCCCTGCAACCTCGCCACTTCCTCTTTCGCTTTCCCGCTTTCGTCCAAAAGGGTTTGCAGGCACTCCCTCACTCCCTGAGGGGAGAGCGTCTCGAGATTAGTGAGCTCCCTGAGCACGGCGAGGAGCGCAAGCCGCTCCCCTTGCATCTTCTTAAACGACGTTGATATTTCTATTCCGCATGAGCACGCGCATCATCCAAAAAGGGGGAAGGAGGGGGGGACGAACCGGCAAACCGCCCTTCCACGAGCTCTAGTCGTTCGCGCAGTCGGGCAGTTTCTTCTCCTTCTTTGATGCTGCTGTTTGGGAGCTCGCTCCCTCGCCTGCTGCGGGGGTTTGGCAGTGTCAGGGGGCTTTGCACTTCCTTTTGTCGATCAAGCTCCACCTCCTTCCCCTTTTCCCCTTCTCCATCCCCACTCGAACCTCCATCTGCAGCATCCAACCGAGCAGCATCCGGCAAACTCATGGACCGGGGACTGCTCACCCCCTCCCTACTCTCGGCCAACCTCGGCGTGCGGGGAATGCTCGTTGCGGGCAAATCGGCTGCCGAGCCCGAGCTGACATATGCGAGTGGGGATGATGATCCTACGAGGGAGACTGAGCTTGCGCTTGCGGATGCGGATGCGGATATGGTTGGGGACGTGGTGGATGGAGTGGGGGAGGTTGACTGCCTCTGCCTCCTGCTGCCCTGATCTGGTGAGCTTGGGCGACTCGGTGGCAAGGGAATGGAAGCGGCGTATTCGAGTGTCATCTGCGGTAGTTGCGTATCCAGTTTCTGCGGTGTCCTTCCCGGTGTCAACGTCGGCGGCGTTGGAGGAACGACGCCCAACGCTGGCAGTTCCTCTGCAGGAGTCGCCGCGCCCGAGTCATCACCAATGGTAAAAGCGCCTCTTAGCCTGTCCTCAAGAGTCATCCTACCCGATCCCATATGCACGTGTATTGATCCAGAATCTGATCGAGATAGTGGAGGTTGAACTGAATCAAGCTCACGATCGACGCTGTTCTGTTTCAAACGGCGTTCTTCAGATGAGTGACGGGCGAGTCTGAGTGAGAATGCAGAGAATGGGATAGAGGGCTTGGCGGTGTGAGAAGGGGAAGGGGAGCGATCGGTTGATCGACGTGGGGGTGAGGCAGTAGAAGCAGGAGCAGGAGCAGCAACAGAAGCAGAAGCAGACGCCGTTTCCCCTGGATGAGGATGAACGCCTGCCAGATGCTCGATCGAGTCTATCCCGTCTTCAAGTCGTTTCCTCAGCTGTTGGAACATCCAGGTATGTCGCAAAGGGTGAGCGTGATCTAGCCTCTACTCGGTAGATTCCACACAGGGACCAGAACCAGGAGAAAGAATCCGTCCCATGAGCACGTGCAGTTACTTCCGCACTCTCATATCACCTCTCCCTCTCTGTTCACTTCCTCTCTAACACAATGTCACGCACACTCAAGGCAATCAGACTCGTGCGTTCAAGACACATCTCCACAACGGCAAGGCAGAAATCTGCACACGGAGGGCCACACTATAACGAGCCATCTGGATGGTTATTCGGCGAAAAGGTGCGTACACCCCTCCCCCATCCTCTCATCTACTCACATCCACTTACACCCATTTCAGCCCCTCCCCGCAGGTCAGAAACGTAAATGGGAACCATGGGAGCTCCCGTGGTATATCGGCATGTGGGGGAGTATCGCCGTCGCGGGCGTGGCGTTGTACTACAAGCCTGATACGTCGTGAGTCTTCCTTCCTTGATTGGGTTTGGGTCGGGATCAGGATCGGGATGGCGACCAAACATCGTTCACCGATATCCTTCATCACTCGTGTTCAGCCCCACACGTCCCCAACATCCCCCCCTCCCGTCTACCCCCTTCCCCTCCCTTATCCCCCCCCTCCCCTCGGCGTTCTAACCTCGCCGCAGTATCACCACATGGGCCATGACCGAAGCCCGTCGGCGGATGGACGAGCGGGGCGAAGCGTACAAGTACGTCCCGAGCAAGTACGTACGGGGGAGCGAGGCGTGGGAGGCTGAGCAGGCGAGGCTCAAGGCTGAGGGAGCAGCCGAGGGGGAAGCAGGCGAGGAAACTCACTGAGAGAATCGGGACTGCGGATAAATGCACTCGAGAGGGCGAAGGGATCGGGAATCATGTGCCGTTGAAGGCTTTTCGGTACAAACCGAATAATGCTAGAAAGAACTATCGTATCATACGCATATGCATATGTATGTGTATTCCCTTCCCCCTCCACTCGTGCCTTGTCTCGCCCCCGCACAACTTGCACGAGATTGTCCACCTGTTGAAGTCGATCCCCCTCATCTATGGATCGGAGCGGTCAAGGACGTTAGTGCTCCTCGTTCTCGCAGTGCGCTTTGTACGCTTCTTCGGTTAGGAGCTCGTCCATCTGTCACGGATGAGTACGTGTTCGGAAAGGGGAAGATGGAGAGAAGTGAAGATAGACGGGACGGGGGATGGTGGATGGGGATGTGGGCCAGGAAGATGGGGAGTGGGGTGGTAGGACGCCAATGCATGCATGCCCGATAGGCAAGGACACAGAATATAAAGCGGGAACGTTTGCCACCGGAAGGAGGGGAGAAGGCAAATAGAAGAGATGGGAATGGCAGAATGGGAAGGACGTACCTCGGCAGGGTTGGACATCTTGATCCTTGCAAGCCAGCCTGTGGGATGTCAGTCGTTGTTTGGCAGGAAAGAGGTGTTGAATGCCAAGTTTGGGGAAGTGAAGCAGTCACAAGTTGGGGAATAGAAAGGGGGATTCAAGAGCGCGATAAGCGTTGTTTAACAGGGATGGGAGTGGGAGCAGGAAGGAGAAAGGGAAAAGGCCTGCTGGGGTGGGGGAACATCAGGAAAAGGAAGAGATGGACGCACCGCGTTCCTCAGGGGACTTGTTAAGGAGCCCAGGCTCAGAAGCGAGGATCTCGTTCACTTCTTCGACGGTGCCGGAGACGGGGGAGTACTGTAGGAGACGTTAGCTATCAGGAGGGGAGGAGGAGGAAAGAGGTTGGAGGAAGTGGGAGATCGGGGTGGGTCATGCGGGAGGTGTGGGTGGGGGTGGGTCGCGGAAAGGTATGAACAGCATGTCGCCAGAAACAAGAGACAAAGACGCCAGAGTGATGCTCATGAGAACATATCCAAAGTATGGAGACGTACGATATCCGACGCAGCCTTGACGCTCTCCACCGCGCCCAGCGGTTCTCCAGCGAGGAGCTCACTTCCCGGTGCAGGCAATTCGACAAAGACGACGTCGCCCAGGCTAGACTGGGCGTAGTCCGTAATCCCCGTCGTACCGGTAGAGGTCGCGTCGTCGTAGATGATCCACTCGTGTGCGGTGGTGTATTTCTTTGCTGTCGGGTGTTAGTGTTTAGCCGTGCCCTGTGGGGGAGTGTTGACATACTTGTAAGAGTGCGCACTGCCCAGGAACGAGCTGGGAAAGCGCGTGGTGCACGCAGCACTCGGCGAGCAACAAACGAGGCGCGGAAGAGGGACATGTTGGCAAGAGGCAAAGAGAGAACAGCAAGCAAGGAGAGGTGAAGAGGCGGAGTGGAGGAGGACAACGCTCGAGGAGACGGACAACGGACGGTAAGGGTCTGGAGAATCGGGCGCGGATGGAGGCGTTTTCTCCGACTCCGGGCGGAACCGAGGGCAGATTGCCTTTTATGGTTTGCCCCGGCGGTGATAACAACGTCCAGTTGCTTTGCTGGTCTGTCCTCTGTCCTCACATTTGATCCTATATTAACGTCACACAGCATATTAAATTTCGATATGTTCATATTAGTGTCAATGCAGTGTTTTACATCCTTCACTATCACTCTTTTTTAGTCTTGCGCTTCTTCCTCGCTCGACTTTCCCTGGGGGACTCACTCCTGGTCATCGGCCATGTCGGCGCCCGGTCTTCTTTGGGGGCAGGATGATCGACAGTCTCCAGATCTGTTGGGAACACATCAAACAGATTGCTGTATAGCGAAAAAAAGCTTCTCGGCAGTTGAGGAGATGTTATTGTTCCAATGTCCCTGATCGGCGTAATGGGCCTTCGCAATGATCTTCCCAGTCTTCTTCACACATGACCACCACGGCAAGAATGGGGTCGGCACCCTATCCTCGTCAGTTGCTGGTTTCTTGCCTGTTTCCGACAGTCGACCAAAAATCATGAACTGTTTGCAATAATAGGACGTGTTTCTGTACCCGAACAAGGTATTCCTGACTTCAACCTGCAGGACAGGCACCGGGTCGGATCGAGGCACACCGAAAAAAAGTTTGTACACCGCCACCCGATACAACTCTTCAGCATCATGAAGTGGGATGACCCAGAAATTAGGTATTGAGTGCTTCACCCGTAGTGGGAGATCTGGTGGAAAAACAACGGGGATGGTTCTGTCCAAGGGAATGGACCGCAGGGGAGTGTATTTCACTTGTGGTGGGCGATCTGGTGCGGCAACAACCGGCATGATTGTGTGCAAGGGAATGGATCGCAGGGGAGTTTCCTCTTCGTCGTCCTCGATGATATCGGGGAAGTATATCCGCAAAGACATGACCTTCTCTGCCGCCGTGAAGAGCAGAGTGTCCTGTCCTCATAAGCGACTTGCATCAAGATGATCTGGATGACACTCACGATTCATATGGTGTGGGACATGGAACAGGAGGCCCAGTCAGCCGCATGCTCTACATCACTCAGTGCTCCAGAAGGCTCATGGCTGTCTTCTGGCACCATCTACATATTGCTGAGACTAAACCCCCGTGTCGATACTCGGCCAGCGTTAACATCATGGGCGCTGGAGACGATGAGAGCCCAGATAACAGAGATATGACTCCTGCTCACCTGCGGTGTCGGTCACACAAAACAATACAAACATGTCCAGCATCCATAACCCTGTTCAAGGGTACGCCGAAAGTTCCATAAACAGTTCTCCAGCGCTGCCGTCGTATCCGCAATATGTCACTGCTTTCTCGGTCGCCGTCTTCAGAGTTCTTGGGTGTGATAAGCCTTCCTTCCTTCGTGTCTTCTACCAACCAGGACTTGACGATCGGAACGAAATGTCGTCATCCCCTGTCCACACGCTCCTCCCTTTCCGCTAGAGAATAGTCGTTCGACAGATTCCGCGTGAAGGCTTCGAAGATATTGTCGAGAATATGCTCTTCCGAGGGACGACCGAGTCACGCCACGAATCCTTGAGCACCGCCTTGATGTCGTTCTCATCTCGAACCAGGAAGATACGAGTTGCAGAACCTCGGATATACTGGGCGCGTTGGTTGAAGAGCAGTTTTGTCGGCGTGTACGTTCGGCTCGCCCCGTCTCCGAACGATATTTTGAACTCGTGGTTCCCGCCTGACAGGCGGACGACCGTAGGGTCGATGCCGAGGTCGAACTCACTTCCCTTCGCTATTCGAACAACGATTCGATGAGGAAACGAGGATGCTGCTCAAAAAGACGACATCAGATTAGAGATTTCCCCATTCGATGTCCTCAGCTCACCTTAGCAATATCAACCTCTTCCAAAACCACCGCCCCCACCCTGGACATCTTGCAGCATCGCATGATATTGTCGACGAACGTTGAGCCATAGACACACCATCGCGTGATATCGCTGTCAAGAGCCAGATGGAGATACGATATCGCCTTGTTCTCTATCTGACTCTTCATCAGTTATGTTGCATCCTCATCAATCAGTGGGGAGAACCTCGACACATTCGCTCGACCGTGATTTCAACACCTGCACCTCACGAACATTCATCCAACCAACAGTCGAAGTGGGTACCGTTGACAACGACGACCTTGTAAATAACATGTCCGGCTGAGATTGAACTGTCCCGTGATGAAGCCGGTGCTGATACAACAGTCTTGTCTGTTCGGGTTCGGCAGACATCGCAGGATGGAGTGAAGAATAGCGTGCACAATGGGCGAGAGAGCACCGTACAGGTCGGCATCTCTTCTGACGTTTCCTCCCTCCACGCTCCCTCCACGCCCTTCTAGCTATAGAATCCTGTCACTGGATCGTATAAACCACTTTCCGTGAGCTGATCGTGTACTGTTTCCACTTCGGCTGATTCCATGTGCACGCACGGTAAGATGGACGAGAGCCAGTAGATGCAGTTCTCACTGGGACCAGGCGATTTTTGCGATGTTCAATTTCGCGACACTCGTAGAGCGAGTGGAAGGTTGACCATTGATCGGATTGCGTGCAATCAATAGAAGGTACTTGCGCATTGCGTGACCGGCAGGAAGAGTTCATTATGACAGGAGCCGACGCGACACCAAAACCGGTATCCTATGTAGCCCACAGGATTTGTGTTCGATGCACGCGTTATCTTGTGCGCAGAATCCGATTAGATAGTTGCTCTTCAGTCAACAATCTATAACAGGGAAGCTAATGCTACTGGCACGGTGACAATATGCTTGGGAAAAGGAGGAAGACATTTGTCACGTGCGCGCAAATGTCTATTCTTTTGCAGGACAATGACCATACTCGTCTGTGGTATTCCGCCCGATGCAATAATGGTTTGGTACATTAACGAGTGTCACGTTGTATATCTCTACAGGCGTATAGATGCACCAGAATTCCTACTCTTTATTGGTTCTGCGTTTCTTCGTCGCTCGGCCTTGACTGGGAGATTCACTCCCCGGTATCGATGGGTGTGTCGGTGCCGCATCCTCTTTAGGGTCAGGATAATCCGCAATCTCTAGATCCGTTCGCATCGTATTGACCAGTTCGACAAAAAGTGAGCAGATGTCCTGTAAATTGGGGTAGAACGTGTCGTTATTCCACTCCTCTTCACAGTCATAATGGGCTCTCGCAATGACTGCTCCGATTTCCTTCAGGACAAGCCACCATGGCAAGAATGCGGCCGGTACCATCTCCGGGTCGGTTGCCGGTGTCTTTAGGGGCTCCGACAGCCGACCAAAACTCATGAATTCCTTGCGATCATTTGATGCGTTTCCATACCCGAACAAGAGGTTCCGAGTGTGAACCTGCCTCGGTGCAGGCACCGGATTTGCGGCAGGCACGCTATGGAGGAGTTTGTAGACGGCGACCCAGTACAAATCTTCAGGATCATGAAGTGGAGTGTTCCAAAACTCAGGTGGCTCCGAGGCTACCTGGCCCTCCTGTGGAGCGACAGTGTGTGTGATAGTCTGGCCAAATGGATCGCGGTTTTTATATGCTTGACGTCGCTTGTGCCGGACGGCATCGCGTGGGAGGTACATCCAACGAGAGGCAATCTTCTCTGCAGCCATGAAGAGTGGAGTGCCCTAAGAGCGATATTAGCGACATGCACCGGGATGCAACACCAGATCGTTCAGCATAGTCTCACAGTTCTTATTGTGTGGAACCCAGAACGGGAGGTCCAGTCGGCCGCATACTCAATATCGCTCAGCGCTCCAGAAGGCT
>NW_024467218.1:409743-433272 GCF_000292625.1 Dacryopinax primogenitus | reverse complement strand
TGGTATACATCTGACCTTGGGGCGTGCAATACCAGAGTGGGATGCCCCATCCATGATGGTCGTAGCTACAGTCGTATCAATACGGTGATACATATCCTTATTCCTTATCAGTCTTACGCCTCTTCCTCGCTCGACCTTCGCTCGGAGATCCACGCACCGACATGTGTGTCACCGCGGACTCCTCAGCATCAGGACAATCAACAATCTCCAGACTGTCTGGCGTCTTGTCAACCAACTCGCTCCAGTGATCAAAAATCCTCTCAAGGCAGGGGCTGAAGGCGTTCGCCTCCCAATATCGCTGATATTGATTATGCGCGTCAACGAGGGTCTTTCCAATCTCTCGCAGATTCTGCAGCCATGGTAAGAATTCCACTCGCACCATGTCTATATTGATGCTTTGAGGCTCGGCACCTTACCCAACTTGATGAAATGTGTCCGACATATGGCGGTGGCTTCTCCGAGCCCAAACAGAGTCTTCGTAGTACAATCGGATCGAAGGCAGGTACGTTGTGCAACACCTTATAAACCGCCACCCAGTACATTTCTTCGGCGTCATGAAGAGGTGTGACCCAGAAGTCCGGGATTGACATGGCTGGCTGAATAGGGTCGGAGGCTTGCGACTGCCGGTCGGTATTGGATCCCATCTTGGAAAACACACGCCGGAGGCTCCGAGCTGTGCCACCTACTATGTCGTGCACCGGAACACGAAGCTCGCTGAACACTTCCCAACATTGATTAACGTTGGCATAACTTGCCAGCCACTTGTCCTACTTCACCTCCCCGGTTACGTTGGTCGGGGTGGCTTTGAGATTGCCAGAGAGACCGATGGATGACCCTGGAGAATTCAGGGCAGTTTATCAAGCCAGTCGTATGGTTCCACACGATTCATCACGTCAACCGCACACTATCAGGTTTGATGAGCAATGATAAGATAAGATGTACATACCTGGCACCTCTTGTTTCGACAACGACAACAATATTTCCGGTAATATATCCTAGGCCGAACACCACGGTACCGGATATAAGCCACCGGCAATGAGTGGCGCTCCTCTCCTGCTGGCCGTCCAAATCTGCGTTGACGTCGTCCTTTGCGACTCGACCTCCCTCTGTTCACATCACAATGTCGGACAACTCTGGCTCATCTGGATCCTCTAATCCTGCCCCAACTCTCCCTTCCATACCTTCATCATCAACTCCACGACAAGATCTCGTCCAGAATGCAGTCACGTTCCTCCTCGACCCTTCCGTACAATCCGCACCCTTGGCAAAGCGGATCGCCTTCCTAGAGTCAAAGGGCCTGTCTTCATCAGAGATTGAGACGGCCTTACACCAAGTCAGCTCTAGAGGGTCGACAGCTCCAACTCATGCACAAGCTGGTACGGGTAGGGTGACATACAACCCTGGGGGCTCAGGGTACGGACAGGGAACTGCGGCAGGAACACACCTGCAACAGATGGTAGCTCCTCAAGCTCCAGCTAGAGATTGGAGGGATTACTTTGTGCGTCTTATCTTTGGACCCGACTATGTACGCTGACAATCTGCAGATTATGGCCATCGTCTCTGGCGGTGTCACCTTTGCGCTCGTCTCCCTCTTCAGGCGCTATGTCCTCCCGCATCTCCTTCCACCAAGTGGGCCTGCGTTCCAACAAACGAGCGACGCCCTCACTTCTGCATTTGATTCCCTCGCCGAACAAGTTCGGAAGTTGGAAGAAGCGCAGGAGAAAGAGAAGACCGATCGAGAGAACGAGCGAGAGGAGGTGGAGAAGGTACTGGGGGAGGTGAGGGAGGGGGTGAAAGACGTCAGGGAGGGCGAGGAACGGGCAAGGGAGGAGTGGGAAGAAGTCAGAAGGGAAATGGAGGGAATCAAGGAGCTTGTACCCAAGGTAAGCTCCCCTGATCCTAGTCATCATAGGACGTACTCGAAGTACATGTTATTGAACCAACCGCCAGATGCTCGAACGCCTCACGAGCAACCAAACCCGTACTCTCACAGAACTTCAGCAAGAGCTCAAGTCCCTCAAGCTGCTCTTGCTCAACCGCACTCCTGGTGCACACTTGCCTTCCGCACCCTCACCATCATCCTCACCAGCCCCCTCGAATGCCACCGGTCATGCAAGGTCCTCAACCTTAGTCACCGGTTCAAGCAACACATCCTCACTGGGTACAAGCACGCCTGCGACTCCGGTACCCCTACAACAAGCCTCTCCCTTCCTTTCTGGCTTCGGGCTTGGAGGCACCGGTCGACCCAGCATTCCGAGCTGGCAACTGCGCCCTACCGCCGGCCAAGAAGCAGAGGTGTCTGGGAGCAGCGGTAGCGGTAGCACCAAGGGGAAGGAAGTGCTTGTTTCGGAGGAAGCCAGTGTTCCGGAAATAGGAGAGAGAGAACAAGAGGCGGCTGTATAGCCTGATCCAGACTGTGCTGGATACATGTACTTCTGAAGTCGCCTTTCCGGAAACACTACCCGTATCATGTACGCGTACGAGACTGATAAAAATGCCATGTCATTGTCTCTGCTGAGACTCATGCTTGTTATGTGGTACACATATACAATTCCTGGTTCATACACCTGTACCTCCCTTCTGTCGGAGCTCTGTATCTTCTCCAAACTCAACAGTCCCTCCTCGTAAAAGCTCGTCCGTTACAACACAGAAGATCATCGAGGAACAGTTGTAGACTTTGCAGTGTCGACTAGGCCGTCTTGCGGTTAGCCGTACCTCTTTTCTGTCGAACGAGACGAATGTGGTGAAGCTGATAAATACCAGTCCCTTGTCCTCGGGCTGCGCATTTGTGAAATATCGACAGTTTGTGATTACGCGTTTTGGTGCGTGTTGTGTCCTTGAGCCCATGGCCGAGCGGGAGGACAACTTTGGCCATGCTTGTGATTACGTTTCATGCCTCCGAGTCATGGCTGAAAGAACATTCCCGACTCAATCATCATCCAACCGAACTGATTCGTCACCAGTCGTCCCATAATCTGAACAGCGTCTCAAGCGCGCGGTCTTATGGACGAAAAACTGTCACGTACCACCTATACACCCACATTTGACAGTCATACTTCGTTCCCTTCTCCTCCTGAATGCCCTCCGGTACAGGTACCGCTGCCCACGCCTGCAGCTCAGCGTGTGACGCTTTAGTCCATCTGGCCGGCTGTGACGCCTTCCCTGTGTCTTCTGGTGCAGGCGCTTCTGACTGTTGCTTTGCGGCACCCGGAAGAGCTTCAGACGATTCTAGGATATCGGGGAAGAAAACATCACATTCTTCATAGTCGGGTGAAACGACGCGCGTCATTAGAATGCGGTCAAATGATGGGTGGGAGATCAGCGACTTGTACAGTGCTGCTCCGCCGATGATGAAGAATCGATAGATAGGCTTTGGTGGCTGAACAGATCCAAGATCGGAGAGGGAAGCAAGGTGAACCGTATTTGGAATGCCAATGCTAAAATGAATCAGAGAAGTTAACGGAGAAAGAGCACATGACATACAGATGCGGCATCTCTCGACTACTCAACACGACATTCCACCTTCCCTTCAACGGTCTAAACTTTTCCGGTATGCTCTCCCACGTGTTTCGTCCCATCACAACGGCGTTCATTTTGCCCTCTGGGGCGGCGGAGGTGATGCGAGCGAAATAGGCCATCTCTCGAGGGAGACGCCAAGGCAGCGTGTTGGTTCGCGATATCCCGATCCCATTGGCCTGAGTGGCCGCAACGATCATTGTAAGTGGTGGGAGATTCTGAGGGACAGGAACATCTGTTAGTTGTTGATAACGTAGATAGACTATGGAATCACCATCATTTAGTCAATCGAAGCCATTGAACAGACGCGACTCCTTGGAAAGGTCATAAGGCGCGTTCTGTGGCACAGACGCGTCTGTGAACCAGACTTCGAAGTTTAACCGAAGCGACTCCGGGACGACAACAGCCGACTTGAGATTAGAACGTGGGGAGTTCTCATACAACAAGCACTGCACCTGGCACATACAGATGCTCGGACGCTATACATGACTATAGTTAAAGAGGAAACATGAACTGTATCCATTGCAGCGTGTTGTTCAACAACCTACATTACACGTAGCCTTGGGTCTGCACCCACATAGGCAGCGATCAGCCTTTGACGATCTCTCAGAGCAACTCCCTTGCCTTGTCTAGGCAGCCCATAATACGCCTCCCAACCTGCAACGACGTTGGTCGACGCCGTGTAAATAACGGTCAGTGATGTAATGAGAGGATGCGGTCCCTATTGACTAGCAAGGTCAATGGATCGCTCTTAAGAGTGCAGAGAACGTACCGGGTCCTCCCCACCTCGGCCAGAGAAGACTGGCTCGTAACGAATGCTTGAACCATCGCCACGCAAGGCGTTCGCCGACTGGCGAAGCCACGTAAGCCAACATGCATTTGGCAGTTGAGCGAACAAGATTCTGTACCTTAGCAGCTAAATTATATGTTTGGGCCATCTGCGCCTCGAGACGGCTCAGGGCGATCCTTTGGGCGAGTTCCATAGCATTAAGCGCCCGCATGAGCGGTCCGTCTTCGGCATCTTCTTGCCCGTCTGTACATGCCATGAGCGAGAGAACGTGTGGAAAATAGACATCCCACACTTGAAGAAACCTCTTTGACCTCTTTGTGATACCGGGGGGGCGGGAGGGGGGCGCGTACTAGAGACTTCACTCATCCTATTGAGTTATGTGGCATGAATCCACTCTCCCGCCATCTTTGGCTCAATTGCCGTGCTTTCAATCTTCGGACGCAGGATGAAAGCACTCGAAAAACAGACATTGGACATGGCTAGATGGTGCAGTGGCTGGAAAAGCTGTCGAGACGATAGTAGCACAAACTGAGGTATGGCTGATGATCAGAGTAAGACGTATCGTATTGCAGCTAGACGCGTGAAAATATAATGAGCGGACGTGTCAAGAATGGCCAAATCTTACGGAAGTGATGAGAATGGCACGCATTTTATTAGCATGTGTTGTCCCGCAGTAGTCTAGACTAAAAACACATGAATTAGATTGTATTGAGAAGTGCGACATTGAGACAAAGCGGTGCCCGAGGCATTGTATCGTCATACGCAGATTTCCTTCAGAGTGTTGAAGGCATGTTTTCAGGCAGAACGCACGAGCAGCCAACGGCACATCTCAAAGGAACATGTTTAGTCCAGCGTCTTGGTAACGATGCCGGTGCCAACTGTTCAAGCCTGTCAGCAAGACTGGGATAGTATGCGTTATTAGCGGTGACGTACTTGTCTTGTTGCCCTCTCGGAGTGTGAAACGCGAGCCCTGCTCAATGGCAACGTTCTTGTCCAGATCAAGGATGACTTCCACGTTGTCGCCAGGCATAACCATCTTGTCCTCTGGTGTTCCCTCAGGGAAGGTCACGGTAGCAGTGATGTCGGCAGTGCGGATAAACAGCTGAGGCTTGTAGTTCGACACGAACGGGGTGTAACGCCCACCTTCGTCCTTGGTCAAGACCTGCCCCATTGGTCAGCAAACTAGTCTGCGGTAGGTACAGAAAGAGACGCACGTAGACCTGGGCCTGCACTTTCTTGTGTGCCTTGATCGCGCCGGGAACAGTCAAGATCTGGCCACGATGGACCTGCTCGCGCTTGATACCACGCAAGAGGGCACCGCAGTTGTCACCAGCCTCAGCGCGGTCGAGCTCACGATGAAACATCTCTGTCCAACGTCTCAATGATTCCAGTCATTGTGGTCCGGGCAAGGCTACGTACCAAGACCAGTGATTGTCGTCCTGATCGAGTCGTTCAGACCAAGAATCTCAATATCGGCGCCCTTTGTGATCGACCCACGGTCCACACGTCCCGTCACGACAGTACCACGTCCAGCGATGGAATAGACACCCTCGACCGACATAAGGAAAGGCTTGTCGAGATCACCTATAACGCTGGTTGGCTGATGCAATAGGGATCTTGACACCGATAATACATACGAACGGGGAGCTCTAGCCAGTCATCACACGCCTGGACAAGCTTCTTGATCCTTTCTGAGCCAATTTCCGGGGTCTTTCCCTCCAGAGCCGCTAAAGCAGAGCCCATGATGATAGGAGTGTGCTCGCCGTCGAAGGAGTACTGGGTGAGCAGGTCGCGCATTTCCATCTCCACAAGCTCGAGCATCTCCGGGTCGTCGATGGCATCAATCTTGTTCACCCAAACAACGAGCTTTTGAATACCGACTTGGCGGGCGAGGAGGAGATGTTCACGTGTTTGGGGCATCTGGCCATCGGTAGCGGATACGACCTGCTAGGTGTCAGTACTTTGAGAGCAACACATGGCCTGTGAAACACACAATAATAGCACCATCCATCTGCGCTGCACCCGTAATCATGTTTTTAATGTAGTCCGCGTGTCCTAGACGCTCATTGGCGGAATATTCAGGCTATTTTGACTCTCACTCACCAGGGCAGTCGATATGACCGTAATGTCTCGCAGGCGTCTCATACTCGACATGGGCCGAATTGATTGTGATTCCACGCGCCTTTTCCTCAGGCGCCTTGTCAATCTGTGCGTAGTCTGTAAATTTTGCTCCACCTGACTCTGACAACACTTTCGTGATCGCTGCGGTGAGCGTCGTCTTTCCGTGGTCGACGTGTCCGATTGTGCCGATGTTCAAGTGGGGCTTTTCACGGGTGTAACTGGCATAAGTGCGTGCTACAATACTGTCAGTTTCTTCTCAGCTCAGCTATCAAAGTAGAAGACTCACCAAGAACGAACAGACTCGGCCTCGGTGCCCAGGTTTGTGTTGAGGTGCTCGCACGAGGGTTTGGAATTCTCCGGACAAATGAGCGTGTTGCTGCACATCGATCAAGTCAGCTAGCATATTCTTCTTCCCAAAATAAAATATAATATACCTGCCCGGAACGGTGCAGCAACCGCCACGGGTGCGTACACCTTAAGCATCCTAAGGTCAAGCTAGGAAGACGATTGCAGGTGCGGCAAACAGTTAGGTACCGTAGCGCAGGGAATTTTCAGAGGGTCCAGCACCGCCACTAACCATATGACCGTGACACGCCAGAATCGATACTGTTCCTCTCATGCATCCCCCTCGTACTTCTATGTCCTGATTGCTGTTCACAGGCTCTAATCTATCTTTTGTATGTCCAACTCGCACAACTGAGAATAATGGTTCGTCTTCTGAACGGACAATGCGTTGTTAATCACGTGCGCACGCGTCCAGTGCATATCCTCAGGTGCTGCACGCGACATTTCGTCAGTCTGCTTCCCAGACAGTCTTTCATTCTCACCATCACAACACATACATTCCCTTGATCGAACCATTCCAAAAGCACACAAACAAACCCATGGTCCTAGTGCGCCGGCAGAGTCACCCGGTCCGATCAGAGACCCCCTCATCTACGACGATCTTCTCGTCGAGCTCTACTTCGTGCATGTGCGGACCGCTGCTATACACTCGTTATCGCGTGTGGCTCTCATCACATCTAACACTGCATGAGCAACCAATCCCATGAGACAAAGACCAAGAAAGCAACAGTCGATGAGTTCAAGGGTGTGTGACAGTGAGCGGGAGGTCTCCAAACAGTGACATAGTACGTGATAAGAAAGCGACACTCGTTTCCTCCCTGATGCGCTTCACAGGCGATGACGAATGCCGTACATTCCAAGCCTGAGAAGACTCGTGAAATTATGCAATCTACGGTGGCTGTCTGACCCGGGGTGATAGTTTGGCTCGGGGGCCCTCCACGCCTTGAGATCTGGACTGAATGTGCTCATTAATGTGATGAACTCATCCCTTCTTCCTCAAGTAACTGTTGACTCACTTTGCTTTCCCAAAGTGCCAAGAGGCGAAGTGGAGAGGACCATGACTCTGCTCATGAACCACTCTGCAGTTTTCGAGATACATCTAACCAAGTACGTTCTGCAAAGAATTACGTATTCCTTGTCCCAAACTGAATATCCACTGGACAACACTCGTAGCCTCTTATAAGTCCGTTGCGGCCATCCTTGATGCGTCCACCGCCTTGCCTGCAGGTCGGGAGAAGTGTTGAGTGAGCGACCGCCGCGTTCCCCGAGGAGACGCTACTGCGAGGAGCATAATCGCGCACGTAGCTGTTCGCATAAATTTGCTTCTCAACATCCTTACAGTCGGACAATTGCGTCAGTATCCAGCCATTCGGCCAGTTCATTTATATTCAGAGCGCCAAGCCGATTCCGGGTATGTGGTCTGTTCCATGGTCCATCCCTGTGATGGTGCTTATCGAATTTTCAGCAGGTGTGCATTACGGAGAGAAGAGCAGTACAAGAGTAAGTACGAGAATACGGTTGACCAGTTGCATTTAATGACGTAAAATAAGCACTGTACAGAACTGGGTCATTTCGGTGTCGTCTGATGTCATGCAATGGAAGAGAGTGGGACCGGACATGGACTTATCTCAGCACTGGACATGCTGTATATATGCGATGGAGCGGCGAGACTCAAAGGCTGAATACTCCTTTTTTTTTTTGTTGTTAACCCCACCGGTTGCTGACATATCTGAAACGCGTGTGGGGAGTTCGGCTCCGGGAGCTCGCCTCCGCACCCCCACGCCGAACATACGCGTCCAGGGGGTCTCGCGCCTTTGGTCGGTATTTACCGCGAGACCCGTGGCAATTTTGCGCCTCTCCACGAAGAATTACCATGTTTGTGGTTAGTAACTTTCTCGCTCAAGAAGACGACATGCTGAGATGAACTGTACATGTCTGGCAGAATAATACCAAGCGTCGGCCTTCTGCCGGGGTGGATATTCTATTGTTTGAGGACAAGTAGAATGACGATGCGACTGGACCCGTGGCTGGATTTTCTCCGAGCTAGACTAACGCTCATTGACAGCTCACCGCGCATCGCAGCATATGGCAACTCAATCTCAGCTAATCTGCCCTCATTAACAGTGACCACATAACCAGTGCGCAGGTTCGCACGCAGTTTCGGCCCTGACGTGCTGTGCCTCCGGGAACGCCGTTCGTCTGGTGATTTTATAGTTTTCTCCACCTACCGTCCCCGTGCCTTGACTCGAGGCACGTGTTATTTCCATCGTGGGACACACGGTGGGCGGCTTCCCCTCTCAGTTCAGCACTGCCGCTGCTAGGGACTCGGCCGGTCCCTCTCTGCCCCTTGGCAGGCGCGCAGCGATGACGGGACGAGTGGTGGGAGATTTTTGGCTTGCAACTATATATGGCGGTCTGGCAGGGCACATCAGGCCATCGTTCAATAATTTCTGCGATTCCGAGGTCGCATCAGCTTATATCTGGTGGAACGACAAACCTTTTCGCTGCTATAATTGGGCTCAACTTTTGAAGCACTCCTCAGCTCCCTTGCTCCCTCGACGCACCCTCACTCCCACACCATGTCCAGCAATCTCTCTTTTTCTCCCTATGGCTACACCCCCACCCTATATGTTTGCGCGATCTACGTCGCCCTTTTCTCTCTCTCAACTTTTCTACACTTCTTCCAGTCTCTTCGCTCTCGGCTTTGGTGGCTTCTTCCCACACTCGTAGCGGGAGGCACAGCAGAGATTATTGGCTGGAGCGGACGCCTATGGAGCGCTAAAGAGCCGAATAACCTGAACCCCTATCTCATGCAGTACGTTTTTCTCAGCGCGTTAGAAAAGAGAGGCTGATGTGTTGGTTATAGAATAACCACCACAATCATGGCACCAAGCTTTATGACCGCGGCAAACTTCTTAATCTTGGGAATCATTATCTCCCGCTTAGGGGTTCAGTACTCGCGCCTTTCTCCACGAGCATGTGTGTGACCCTGCTCGTAACTCCCATTACCCGAGCTTATCTTCCTTAGATTCGATTGTCTTCATCACCGCCGACCTCGTTGCCCTCATCGTGCAGGCTATTGGAGGTGGTATGGCCTCGGTCGCCGTACAAAACGAGACAAAAGGGAAGAGCGGTAACCCGGAAAACGGCGCGCACATCATGGTGGGCGGCATCATATGGCAAATGGCGGCAATGACGATCTATGTCGTCCTGGCCCTCGAGTTCTTCATCAGGGTACGATTGGACAAACCTGTGAGGCAACTTCCCGACGTGCTAGGATCTTCGCGCACAGACGAGAGCTCGTCGGTCGAAGGGGAGAAGCGGAAGAGCCGATGGGGCATCAAGGTGCATGTCCACCCACACGTTGAAGCCGACACCGCGCTCGCAGCCAAGGTTCGCACGCACGGGTTCGGTTTTGCCGAAGGCTCCAAGCTTTCTCTCGTCATGACTGCCCTCTTCCTCTCCACTTTGCTCATCTACATGCGGAGCATTTATCGTACGATCGAGCTGCTTGATGGCTGGACGGGAAGGATCATCACGACCGAGCTCTACTTCAATGTTCTCGACGCGATGCCTATCACTCTCGCGATGTTTACGATGAATTTGTTGCATCCGGGATGGTTGCTCTATGGCAAGGACACTGGAAAACACCCCCAGGGTGGGTTCGAAATGATGGAGACTGATGTGCAGGCCGAGAGGGAGCATGAGGAAGTATAACTTCGGATGGCATGAGGGGCATTAGAGTCGGCGGCCAGAAGGCTGACAAGTGAGGACAATGAATGTCAGATGTAATAATGATCAGGAACGACAATATGTCTTCTAGCATCTACTGTAGAACTAGTCCTCTAGAACGTATTGCATACAATATTCAATCACTCGGATATGGAATGTCGGAGAATGAGGAGCCGCTGAGGATGGATGGATAGCAATCGGAGATTATATGGGCTCTGGTGCGACTGCTGAGTAAACCGGTGTTGAGGTTGTCACGTCATTGGCCGACTTTGTAATAAACGTCTACGGCCCGTCTCCTAGCGCCCAGCTCGCCTATATCGGCGTTAGACCCATCCAGATATCCGGGGGAAAACAAAAGCTTACTCGTCCCATCAGAGATGCCCAGATGCTCCACTCGCTGAAAGCCAACCTCTTGAAGCAAGCACAACTTGAAATCGGAAGGACGAAGCGAGAGCGTCTTGTACGTTTCTCTTAATATCTGTTTCCAGGTGAGAAAGTGCGCATACATGAGATGAACAGGCAGGCTGCCATACCGGATTACCGCGTGCTGCACGCCGGTAGCCCTCCCAGTCCTGCAGCTCCAGGACGAGCGCCCCGTGCGGCCGTAGTGAGTCGTGGATTCGTTTGAAGCAGGATAGAAGGCCTTGGTCGCCCCCGTTCAGGTGGAGCCATTTCGCCACAGACAGGCTAGGGAGGCAGACTCAGCAAGACAGCCGCGGGGAGGCAGCGGGGAGGCAGAGAGAGACATACAGCAATATGACGTCCCACCCCTTCTCATCCTCCAGCACAGGGGCAGACGAGTAGTCCAAGCAGCGGAAAGAGACGTTGTAGGGCCATTTTGCATTTTGACTCGTCGACTTTCCCTCATCGTCAGAAATGGACGGAGCCGGTGGGAGAGGTAGAGGCCCAAACATATGCGGCATGCTTGCAGGAAAGTGGTCGTTTCTTCTCCCTTGACCGAGGGCGGACGGGCCGCCGTTGCCTCTGGATTGAGAGTCGACATTCCCATTCATCTGGTGGAAAGAACCTGGAATAAGGGCAGCATCGTGGTCTTCCGGATGCTGTAGGCTCCATCGCAGTCTTCTCCTTTCCCTTGCTGCAGTCACGAGCTCCTCATCCACGTCGACGCCGAGGACCTCCGCCGCTCCCCACTCCTGTGCTTCCAGCCATCCGTCAGTTTCATTGAGTGCTCTGAGGAAGTGACGCACCGATCTCTAGAGTGACGAGGCCTTCGTTGCATCCAACGTCGAGGACGCGTTTGTCCTTGAAGAAGTTTGGGGGGAGAAGAGCAAGGCGCGGATCGTGCGATGTGGTAGGACGGGTGAGGTAGTACCTAGTCACTGTCAGTATCAAGGACGGCTCATGGTGATAAAGATGGTGAACGTACTTGTGGAAGTTGCCATGCTGGGGCGTGTGGTTACGTTCCATGACATGCAGGGACTATGCGTATGGTGGTGGGTCGGAAGAGACCGGCCATTGATGATGATCATGAGCCCTGATAGATAATTCAGTCGTGTGCCTTGTTGTATCTTTATTCACACTTGCTTCTCTTCTTCTTATTCTCTTGTTTATTCTCTCTTCTGACACTCGCTGTGGCTGTAAACTGGCAACTGGCATGATACAATATTATTCATAGCAACACTTGTTATCCTACTCTAACGTCTGAACCTGCTCTTATGGCACTGGAAGCGCCCACTGGACCTCGCCCAAATCTGGGGAATAAGACCTCGCTGGTCCTGTTCGTTATCCTTCTCTTGGCCTATGTTGTTCAGACGCAGATGACAGAGGTTCGCCCTTCTTGCTTCTCTTGACAAGCTCGGACTGACGAACTTTGCCTGGCAGTATGTACAAACCGCTTTAGAGTACCGCCAACCATTCTTCCTCTTGTGCGTCTCTCTTGCCCCATACCGTGTCGCACAGACTCGTTGATATCGTACCCCAGCTTCCTGACACATACCGCTTTCCTCGTGATCCTACCCCTCCATCTCATCCTCCTCCGTATCCTCAGCCCCACCCCAATATCCCACCACCTCAAAGCCCTCCGCTCTGCTATCTTCTCTGCACATCTCTCGACAAGTTGCTCGCCCACCGGCCCTGGTGCTCGGGCATGGGCGTATGCGAGGTTCGCCAGGCTGATGGTGGGCATGACGATGGGTGTTAGTGCTCCCAGCTTGTTGTGGTACTGTGCAGTTGGAATGACTTCGTGCGCCTTTCCTTTCCACACGTAGGGACCTGCTGACCGCTGCCTGAATCAGGATCTCCTCTGTAACAGCCCTCTTTAACACTAATGCCTTCTGGACCTATCTCCTCTCCCTCATCCTATTACACGATCGCTTTCGCGCTTTCCGGCTGTTCGCAGTTGTCATCGCCTCCCTGGGAGTGGTGATCGACGCATATGCTGGGACATGCTCTCCCTCGGTACCCTCGTCCCCTTCCGATGCAGCGGATTCACCGGGAAGGGGGGACGGTACAGCAAGCCGCGCGCTGCTCGGGAACGCTCTAGCATTTCTCGCCTCGGTAGCGAGTTCCTTATTCCAAGTCCTCTATAAGAAGTACGCGACCGGCGCTCCCTCCCCGAGTTCGTCCGGTACCGCCACTTCCTCCAGGGGTTACCGGGCAATACCCTCCGAGCCCGCGCCGGCCCTTCCAAGGCAAGACGATCGCAGAGAATCAGTAGTCGAAGATGGCGAAGTCCTCATCCTCCCACCGCAAGCGAAAGAACTTCCCTTTGCGCTGTATGCAAGTTTGGTTACCAGCATGCTCGGCCTGGGCACACTGTGTATCATGTGGCTCCCACTGCCCCTGCTGAACGCCTCGGGGTGGGAAAAGTTCACACTGCCCCAAGATTGGCGTACTACCGTGGGCATCATGCTCATCACCCTATGTGGAGTGACGTTCAATACCATCTTCATGGTTTGTCCGCCTCCCTCTCCCACCCTGCGCAACTGACTCCTTCTCAGATCCTCTTAAGCGTATGGGGCCCTATTCTCACCTCTGTTGGTTCCCTCCTTACTACTCTTCTCGTACTGCTCACCGACGTCTCTCTCGGCGGGTGTGTGACCGCGGGAAACTGGGTGGGGTGCAGCCTGATCGCTGGCGCTTTCGCGATACTGGGATGGGATGTACGGCAGGAGACGGGGAGCCATCAAGAGCAGGAACAGGAGCCGAGTGTAGGCTAATGAGAGGTACACGTAGATTGTAGGCACGGCCATGATGAAATCGCTGTAGAATATTGAATCTAATTATATAATATTGTTCCTGTTACAATAGGGAGCGTGGTGATGTACATGTATGCGCGATATTCTTACACTCCAGCACCGTCTCGGCCGAGGCGACACTCGAGACGTGCCCTCATGGACGTGTAAGCGGTGCATGGCAACCTACAGCCCGGAGGATATTCCGTCGCCTTGATAGATGATCACGAGGAACTGGCGTGTTGGGATAGTAGGCCTCGTGGATTGCGCGCAGTATCGCGGCGTCAAAGCCTCGGACGTCGGCAATACTTGTTACCGGCGGCAGAGGAGGTTCCAGCTACACAATCTCTGTTAGTTTGAACAGCAACGCTCGATGAACACGCACCTCGGTCAGGTGCCGGTAAGGGGGAAATGCGGTGCGGACGAGCATAAAACGTGGTTCATGGCGCATCTTCCTGTTAAACATCTATCAATAGATGAGTTTCTCAGTCAAAATGATTGAAGATTCTTCTGACCTTGGCAAGGATGATCGAGTCCTGGGCTGCCTGCAATGACAGGCAGTCCACCCGTCGACCGAGCTCATCTACCCGTTGATCGAGTCTGTCTAGTCGTGCGTTGACTTGCCCAGAAAAATCCTGAACCTCCCAATAAAGGTTGTTCAGGACGAGCTTCACTGGGGCGAGGGCATTCTCAACGGCCTGTTGAACCAGCGGCATGATCTGCCTGGCAATGGCGGCATCAATGCCTTCATTCCATGCGCCTTGAAGTTGTTCCGCGATGGCGGGGTTGTGAAAAGCAACGCCCAAGGCGTTGCCAAGATCCCCGACACTGATCTTGTCTTCACGCAAGACAGCAATGTCGTCCCTCGCTTGGCTGTCCACCGACCCCAGCGATGCCCTGTCTGTAATATGATCAGAAGATATCGCTAATTAGGATAGACTAAACGCACGATGGGAGTTTGCGTACGCCATGGGTACGGCCGTTGCATACACCTCTGCCATCTCAACATCCCCCCTTGTGACACCCTCGATGTCGCCTGCGCGCACAGTACAAGTCAGTAAATGAGAACAGATGTGTCCTAACAGGAAGGCGTCACCTATGAAATCCGCGTAAACGTGTCGGCGGTGATCCTGCGCGTTTACGAGATCGTCTACAGTGGGAGGGAGACGCTCAACCCACACGGGGGGAACGCCAGCGAGGTTAGCATGGAGTGGCTGGACAATCGGCATAATAGAGGGCCTGTTGAGAGTGTTTGTAGTGTGGGGCTAATGAGAGTGGTAAGGGTGGTTGGTGTGTGGAAGACGCGTCGCATCCTTTTTGATAGCACCTCAGCAGTCAGGGCTATGTGGGACGTTGCCTTTCCTCTTACTGAGACTTGTCGTCCCGGTCAGCAACTCAATAGGTAGTAGACAGACAGGGTGGCGCACACTGACTTGCGGTTTCACAACTGATGTGTGGAGGATACAAGCAAGGGAGAGAGTACCCATAGACTCGCATGAGTGGGGTTAGTTTCTGAGGACAAGAACCTCTGTCAGATGCCGAATTCGTGGACTAGGTACACCGGAGTAAAATCGGCTCCGATACAATCCCAAAAATCACATGCCGAACGCGTGATTTAAATTTATATAACACAACAAACAAGGGGCCGCAACTGCATCATCCGGTGCACGATGCGAACCTCCAGTTCACTTTCACTTCCGTCGCACCAGAACAGGCGCACCTCTTAGGATACCACCCCACTCCTATCTTCTCAAGCCATGCGTCCGGTATCACGGACAGCAACAGAGTCCCGATGTATGCGACGAACGCATTAACGGGCGTGCATGATAAGAATCAACGTGGACAGACCAAATGACATACAGACTCGGGATTCCGTGCTGCAACAATCATTGCGGTGCGAGTTCTAAGGACAGCAACCTCTGTCGGGTTTCATCATTCGCAGGCACCGGAATAAGTTCGGCTCCGATCTATCACATGCAAAACGCGTGAACGGATCCGTAGTTTATTTAAGTACCCTAGTGCAAGGCGCGTCCCTGTCCACTCTCTACGTCCTTCATGAGGCCGCAACTGCATCATCATCATCCAGTGCAAGCTGAGCCCCCCAAACTACCCATTGAGGGCGACATGGCATATCAGGACATCAAGAATGCAGAGGAAGATTTGGAATGTGTGCTAACCGCTGCCAGTATGTCTCCCATCCTCACATCCACGGGTTGCGCGATATCTGACGTTTTATGAATCAGAGACGGTTCAGAGAAATCAACCTGGCGCAATTCAGGTGGAGGATGCGAAGGTGTATTGCTTCGACGTACAGCATACGTTAGGGCAGCAGCGGCACGGTACGTGAGAGGGATTGTCTTCTTCGTGCCCTTGTTATTCCACAGGCAATGCGATCCCCTCTTCTCAAGAGCTCTTGGTCCAGATGAAGGACATGCGGCGCGAGATGGCGCAGAATTTTTTGGAGATGCGGCGTGAGACAAACCAGAGCTTCGTGGAGATCCGACGAACTCTTGGCCAGCACTCCGTTATGCTGCGATCCGTCCATAACATGGCACCTAAGGTAATGCTCGTTCTTTCTTTCAGTGCAGATTGGGTTACATTGTTTCCGAGGCGTCGAATGCGCGGCACGGCGATGGGAAGAACATTCCTTATGAAGTTGTTTTCCATGGGCCCATCGAAGACAACCTCGTACGCTCCCTGATCTTTCAAAGGACCATCCATATCTGACTAGCTACCTAGGGCCCGCAGCCGCCTATTACGTCGTTCCAAGTTATCCGGGGTGCCACGACCCGCGTCCTCTCCGGCTGGGAGAGGTATTATGACGTGGAAGTTGTTGGTGGTGCAGCCGTCTTGTTGGATCTTCAGCGGGTTATCATGCCGTGTGTGGGTGCCGACGTAAGTCTGCTCTCAGTTGTACGGATAATGCGTATACAATACTTTAGCTAATTATCGCGAGACCTGTTCTACTGAGACCTTTGTACAAGAACGATGGACACCCCCCGCCTTTTGATGAGACTTAGTCGTGCCCTGTTGCCTGAGCTGGATGAACGAAAGACAGTAGACGCTTCCCGGAAAGATCACCCGATTGCTTGTCCCCAAAGGCATCGCGATACCTGGGATTATACACCTTTGTACTAGTACAGTAAACATTCCACGCCTCTACTTCTGATTAGGCCTATTAATGTATCGTTGCCTGACATGGTGCAACGGAAGACAGGGGACGTTTCCCGTAGAGCACCCGGTTGACTGTCCCCAGAGGGATGTCAAACTCGTGCGGGACGGCGTCTGGTCGGGAGTAGTGCAGCAACGGGTTGACATCCCCTTCCATCTTGAGGATGTGTGCGCGCGTATCTGCATACTCGGGTCAGCACCAATACCAGGGGAATGCGGAGCATGCGGACCAGTTATCGTGGTCAGATCTGTGAAGGATGGTGTAGCTGACAGTGCGAGCCCGAGGTAAGTCAAGTAGGTTAGGAGAACGACGACAGTCGTCCATGCGGGCACCAGGATCGCCCATTCTCTTTCATCTTCGTGAGGCCCAATCTCACTTCCATCGCACCAGAACAGACGCACCTATTAGGATACCACTCCACCCCTATCCTCTCAAGCCATGCGTCCGGTGTCACGGCCCAAACAACATAGAGCACAAATAGCAGCAGAGTTCCGACGTATGCGGTGAAGCCGTAGACTTCGCGTGCGCGTGTGCGAGGTTGTGAGGCAGGCGAGCTGGGTGATGTGGGTGGAGGATAGGGAGCTATGGGTGAGAGGGGAGATGTTGGTGAAGCCGGAGGGGAGGGAGGCATCAATGACGAGGACAGGACATCCAAGGATCCCGGACGTTTCTCCACCTCTCCGTGATACTGTATCCCTTCATCCCTTGCCAGCGTCGTCCCTGAATTCCACCTAGGCTTTATTGCAAGCCAGCAAGTATATCTTCTCTTCCCTCCTGCTTCTGGTCTATCAGTATTCGTTTTCTCCTTCTGCGACTATGCTGCCTGCAATCATCTCCCCCTCCGTACTCGCCTCTGACTTTGGGCAACTCACGGCTGAGTGCAAGCGGATGATCAAGAATGGTGCAGAGTGGCTGCATATGGGTACGTTCCCAACCAATTTCCATCACACCCGCCCCTGATTCCCATCTAGACGTCATGGATGGGTACTACTGCTCTTTCAATACTGTCACATTGAATATCTGACCTGCGACTGCAGGCACTTCGTCCCCAACATCACAATGGGTCCGCCTATCCTGACTTGCGTACACAAGGCCATTCCGGACATCTTCATGGATTGCCACATGATGGTCGCGAACCCCATCCAGTGGGTAGACGATGTTGCCGATGCGGGAGGTGCGTTGTATTGTTTCCACATTGAGGCAACCTGTGCGTCTCTCCCCCTATAGCATCGCGATACCTGAGCTTGACAGTGGTGGGGGAATAGCAGATCCGCTCAGTGTGATCAACAAGATCAGGACGAGGAACATGCAGGTCGGCGTGGCTATATCCCCTGATACTCCCAGCACCGCGATCACCGATGAGGTAGCAGAGGCGGCAGACATGCTTCTTGTCATGACTGTGCACCCCGGTATGTTTTCACCCCTCCATCTGTGCATCTCTCCTTCCTCACTCGTTGCCACTGCAACCATTTACTGACCCCGTGGGGTGACCAGGACGTGGCGGGCAAAAGTTCATCGAGCGCTGCGTGCCTAAAGTCGCCGAGCTCCGCGCACGCTTCCCGAACAAGAACATCGAGGTCGACGGCGGTGTAGGGCCCAAAACAATCGACGTGTGCGCCGAGGCCGGTATGTCCTCCTTCATTTAACATTCGGTGGTGGCCTGTGTCCTGCGCTTGGCTGATCGGTTGAACAGGAAGCAACGTCATCGTCGCTGGCACGGCGATCTTCTCGGCTCAGGATGCGGCAGAGGTTATCAGGCAGCTCAAGGCGAGCGTGATGACTGCGCAGGCGAAGGCAGCTGGCAAGGCATGAACGCCTAGCCGATTGTTTGCCCTCGGGGTTGTAGAATTTCCTAGGGTCTGACAGGTGGAGCATGTAGAATGAAATAAAAAGAACGCAATAGAACTCCCAGGCGAGTTTGCTATATGTTTGACAGGAAGGAGAGCGTTGAAGAATGGGTATGCCATAATATTCAAGAGAGATTGTACGGACCCGATGAAGCTACTTGAATTATACGACGTCGATAAGGGATGACAAGGGGGAACGGAAGGTAGGAATGGGGGAACAAGTGCGCGAAGGGGACCAGAGGTACGAAACGGGAGAGGATCATGCAAGGGAATAGTCGTTGGGAGCATCGCGTCATGAGCTAGGTCCGAGACGAAGGCGAAGGATGGGGGGAATGAATGGTATGGAGACACAAGAGAAATCGCATGACGCCATGGCACGCAGATACAATATAATCACCATCCGTTACCACATAATCCACTCGCCATACATGTTTGGCCGCTCGCCCCTGACAAAGCTCTCAAACGTTCGCTTTAGTACTGTTGCCCAAGGGAGATCCCGCACATCATCCGTCACCAGCTCCTCCTTAAATAGTGCATCCTCGTGTTCCTGCAAGGGAGATACGCCAGACTCAGGCGGCAGCGTTGGCTTAGCACTGTCATAGCCGGAGGACTTGCCATGTCCCGGCTTAAGCGCGCTTTGTGCCTTGATACGGGCATTCCGCTCGCCCTCGATGAAGCGAGGACCCAGATCAGGCCAGTTGCGGGATGGGTCAAAAGGTATCCACCTTCTTGAGTGTTAGATGAAAAACCAGCACACTCGAGGAAAAGGACTCGCCAGAAGTTATGGAAATGATAGGAGTATGCGCCCTTGAAGAAGCCGTCAAATCCAAGTGCCTGTGGTGCACCACTGGACTGAGCAGGGTTATCAAAGAAGTCCCTGAACCTGTGTGCGAGGTCAGCCGACTACTATCGCGCAACATGCAAGAAATATACTCTGTAAAGTATGGGAACGGCGGTCTATCACGCTGGTAGTTTTCCGTGTTCAGCCATGCCGGGTCGAACAAGGCATCAGGCAACCTGAGCAGCAGGCCTTCTAGATGGGCCTCTTTCGTATATCTGCTGACGGTCATCGGGTGGAAGTCGAGTCCATTTCTAAGGGCAGTTCGGAAGAGGAAGGATCCTAATGCAGAACCTTTGTTCATCCTGAGGACAGCGGTATTGTACTTCTCCAGTCGAGACCAGCGATATGCGAACGCGCCTTTCCAACCCCACAGCTCTTCCCAGTCGCGCAAGAGAATGGTGTCCGCATCAAGATACGTACCGCCAAAACGGTGGCAAAGAACAAAGCGAGCCATGTCAGAAAGAACGACAGAGAGACGGTCATAGCTGCTGACGCTGTCTGACCCGACACGGTTGAACAAGTCGTCATCCCCGCCCTTGCGCTCGGCCTCTTCGGACGCGGACGTAGTCCCGTTCACGGCAGCAGAAACGTTCCTCTGCGCACCCGGTGCTGCAGCTTTCGGGTGGTTGTACTTCACACCGCCAGAATTGAACAGCGTGTCTACGCTATCGCGCCATTCTTCCTTCAACTCAGGGACGCCATCCAGCTGCTCGGTCGTGTTCCAAAGCTTGAACTTGATGACGTCTTGGAAGCGCTCGTGCAAGAAAGGACTCGACCACGGGTTAGCACGAAGAGTCTCGTACATGTCCCTTTCTGCAGTTAAGCTGGGGACCGCAGCTGCAGCAGCAGGGTTGATCCAGAGCCAAAACTGAGGCCGACAGATACCATGGCTACGGAAATAGTCGGTCGCTTCTTCGCGAGGCATGTGTAAACCGAGGTTCTGAGTGAAGAGGAACGAGAGCAACGCAAGATATGGCTTGTCAGTGAACGGCCCAGCCCAGAACATGTGGTATATGCGAGGATGATCGGGGTCGCAAGGATCCGGTACAGCGCTTGCGTCTTCTGGGTCAAAGGCAGGCGGACGTCGAACGGTAAGAGGCGGAGGAAGGGAAAGATGCGGCTCGAGGGGTCCGTGTCGAGCAAACGTGAAATCGGACTCGTAGGTGCTCGCCACCGCTTGTTGGTACGAGAGTGACGGATCTAAATCGACGGCGCCGGTTCCGAGCGATTCCTCCTGTTGTCTCTTGAGCATCGCTGCCTTCTCCTGCATAGTTTCTGGCTTCACATTGCGTTGAGCGTTGGGGTTCTGTGAGCTGGATGGTGTGGTGCCGTTGTCTGCGTGCTCGGTGTAGATGTACCTCCATTCGTCTAGCCTTGCTCGCCGTACGCGCTTGTTGTTGTCTACTCCAGCCCCAAGCCTCAAGACTTCTAAACAATCCCGAACATACTACAAGGGAATAGTCAGCTCACAGTACATTGCCATGCGAGCAGAAACATACCTTGTGCGTGGAGAAATCACAATGTTGCATAACCATGTCAAGGTCGGCAACGCTGCCGGGTGGTGGACGGGGTGGGTATGCGACGTCCGGCACGGGCGCCCGAATGTCAGGGTATTTACGAAGGTTTCCGACACCAGGGTGCGCATCAGGGGAGAAAGGGTGGAAAGCTGCGGGCGCTGGAGGCAGTCCGGGGTTGGGGAAACGCGGGGGAACGCCAATCTGGTCGGGAACTGCGGCAATTTTGTTAGCTTTGGCTCACAGGAAGACTATAAGCGCACTTTTTCGCCCACTGGGATAGTGCCCGCTGGCGATCTCCCACAACCAGATCTTCCTCAGATCGTCCCGACTGTACACAAGCGTCGGGGGGTCACCGTACCACTGTGTGTCAACATGGCCGATGTCCAATCGTCTGCTCAATGTAAATATAAGCCAGACAAGCGCTACTAAGGCAAGTAGGGCAAGTGTCGACGTTCTGCGCCTACGGAAGAGCGGAAGGCGCAGTACGTTGCCGCAAAAGTTCCATATCCGGGGAGGGATTGGGAGCGTAACGCGACATCGTCGTCGGGGTGGTGGTGGAGGTGTTGCTGAGAGAGATCCAACTGGTCTGGATCTCGGGCTACCTCGAGGAGAGCCACGTCGAAACGGGTTTGGGAAGAGGGTAGAGAGGGGGAAGGGGGAGGGTACGAAGACCGTCGTCGTCCAACCGTGGTTGCGCGCCACGAGGGCCTGCTTCTGTTCGATGAGGTCGACATAAGATGGTAAGGGTGAGAGGCGCGATTTTTCTCTGCTGATGGAAGTTATGAGAGAGAGGCGCCGGTGATGCTGCGGCACGGAGTCGTGGTTAACCGGGTGGTTCGACGAGGATGAGGAGAAGAGGGAGGTCATTGGGTCATCGACAGGATGCTTGAACGGGCGAGAGATGCCGTAGCCAAGCTTTTACTAGGTAAACAGATGGGTAAAGTGCCGCCGAGGGTGTCGGATACGGTATGAGATGCGCTGCAAAGACCGAGACAATTGCAGAGTAAATCAGCAGGAGGTGCAGGTCATTAATGAGATGAGGAAGGGCTGGATAGGAAAGGGGAGACGGTGGCTGTTGTGGTCGCTGACTGTGAGGAGTGTATGCGCTGCACAGCGAGCTCGACAAGAAAGACGACGAGGACGGGGCAGAGCGGATTGGCGCAAAACCGGTTCGTGCGACGTGTGAGCAGCGTTTGGGCGACACCGATGGATCGGTCAGGGCTGGGCTTCACTCTGAGAACGGGACTCACACGGAGGCTTTTCGGCCACAGGAAAGTCTATGGAAACTTGTTTATGATTACTGCGCATTTCACGTATTCTTGCGCTCATTCGCACTGGTTCCGAACAATGCTTTATTAGAGAGCGACATGGTGAACAAGTCATTTGCATCATTTAGGCACTGGATCATCATCGCACACACTGCAAGGGAACGAAAGGTGGATAGCTTGCACCACACCACACTGCCGTAACAAACCACCGGGATCACGATACTCTTTCTTCTGTAACCCCGACCACAACACAAACTAGTCATCAATATCATACCGGATGCAGATCGATGCAGACCATCTGATGCCTAACTTCCCCTTATAAGCCCTATATGCCAGCGTGTCCGGAATGACATCGCTTGTGGGGGCAGACTTCTCCGCAGCCATTTCCACGTTCAGAGGAATCTGACCATAATCAACTCGGGAATTGCCACAACCACAAGATGGGTGGTGTCAATGATCATCTCAAACCACTCCAGTGTAAGGAGCACACCCAACACGGGATTTCTCATATTCACCGCTCAACGTGTGCGTTGGAGCGTCGTCAGCACGACAATGACGTCAATGCATAGCTTCCGCACTTCAAATTGACGGTGACGATTCCCTCGACTCTACATTTCCCGGTTCGAATCCTCCCGCTGTAACACCGCGACAATAGGAAATGGGAAACTTCAATAGTGGGTATGGGCGGACTGCCGGATGAGATCAGCTTGCATATGTAGTCTCTCGAAGGTATGGAAGTTCAGTCGGGCTCGAGGAAGTCCTACCACGGTTGTCAATCGTTCTGAATGAAACTGTCAGCGCCAGCCACAAACTGAATCCTTTTCATGCACAGAAAACCTCTGGTCAAATTCGATTCCTGTGCACATGTTGGCAGAGAATCTCCGACGCTCCTGACAATGCCCCATCGAGAGCTCTTGCGCGCCGGGAGGAGCTTCTGGTTTACTCCAGGAACATCAGGCTCATTCACACGAGTGCTTGGATCCTCGGCCTCCCCAGACTGAGCACATCTGCATCGTATTCCCTCCTCGCAAAGTTCCAGAACAGGCTATCCTTCTATTGTTCATTTGCAGCCATTTCCACGTGGGCGGTGTTTGCGTGGAACTTCCCCTCGATGTTGAGGGCTGCGCCCGCGCTGTTCGGGAGCCCGATATCATAATAGTCCTCGATCGACGTACGGGGTGCCGTT
>NW_024467218.1:402781-407137 GCF_000292625.1 Dacryopinax primogenitus | reverse complement strand
ATCACCTGACTAGGCTGAGTAAGCAAGATGTTCTAGCAGGTTCCACCACAGAGGTATAAATATAAGGCCTACTCTGCCTGGGGACTGTCTCTTCAGACTTGGTCTCTTAGGATCATCCACAGGTACCTATACTGTAGATAGGTCTTAGTCATCAGGTCTACTCCACTTCCTTGTTGCCTGCTTAGACTCTTGGCACTCTTAGGTGAGCAGACTTAGTCAGCCTGTGTTGCCCTAACACCTTGCCCTGTCCCTCAAGCAGAGCATTGAAATGCTGCTTGAGGGACCTCCACCTCTTCTTCCTCTGCAAATTGGTCATTGCATCCCACTTGCCATAGGGATCATGGTAGTAATGGGTTCAATGTTCTCCACAGAGAATGCAGTGGAGAGTTTTGGGTCAAGAGGTTGGTAGAGAATGCTAGGTTGCTTTTGATAGCACCTGCTAATGTCCTTGGAGAACTGGTTGTAGAGTGTGAAGTGCTCTAAACTGGCAAAATTTGGTTTTTGTTTGTCTGTGAATAGTTAGTTAGTACTCATTATATTAGAAGTTTAGAAAAACGCACCTAGAGTGCTATGCTCTCTCATGATACTGCTGGCCATCTGCAGGCCAGCAGCCTTGAACCAATTGTCTTCAAATCTGGGATCTCCCTGAGGGGAATCCCGGAATCCTGTGAGAGTGCTCACAAAAACCATCTATGAAAGGTAAGTTAGTATTCAATGTGTTAAAATACTAACACACCTTTTAACAATGGTCTGGGGGAGCAGGGAATGTCTTTGTGCACTTCTGAACTTGTCTTGAGGCATTCCACAGTCGCTGTCCTCCAAACAGAGGACAGGGAGAGGGAAGGAGGGGGGGAATCAGTCTTGGGCTCAGGCTTGGTTTCATTCTTGAAGGTCACACACTGCCCAGGCTTGCCTCAGTTGCCATCCTCCAAATGGAGGTCAGCAAAAGGGAAGAAAGGGGGGGAAGGGGTTTCTTGAGGGAACATGTCACAGCAAAGAGGGGATGGGAGTGGTGGTGGTGGCAGGAGAGGAGAGAGTCAAGGAGGGAGAGTTGAGGAGAGGAGGAGGAGATGACAGTGGTGGCAGACTTAGATGCTTTGGCCTTAGGGCCTCAATGCAGCATTGTCAGTCCCTGAACAGAGGCTAAATTTAAGCCCATCAGGGGCAGATGCAAAAGCACTCAATTAAATGCTATTTTAAGAAAAAGCACCTGGTGTGCTGAAAACTGCTTTTTCAGTGTGCCAGGCACAGGATACAGGACCCTATTCCGCATCCAGTGTTCATGTCTGGAGCTATTCACAGTACATTCAAGCACATTGTCACTGTTTGAGTTGTATTAGCTTCCTCATTATAGATTCATCTTGTTAACTAAAGAGCAACTATCTAATCGGATTCTGCACACAAGATAACACCTGCATCAAACACAAATCTTGTAAGCTACATATGATACAACTGACAACAAGAAAAGTAGGAAGTAGTAGCATGTAGTAACGTGCCCGCCGGAGGCAATCTACCTCCGATTTCCGAAAAAGGGAATTCTTGCTATACTCAATATATTCATGTAGAAATACGTTCCGGCGCGGTCCTGCCGTCTGACATCATACCCAGGCCCTGACCATCGAGAATGAGGCGCCCTACCCTTACTTACACACTGACAACGATCACCGCAAACTCACATGTCTGCCGAACAAACCGTTGACGACGTGGAACCGCCCTCGCAGTGTATAAAACTAGTTATTGCACGCTTCGGTGATGCCGATATAGTCTCGCTCGATATACCGCTTAACATCATTCGGGCGAACTCCTGCCGTCCGCACAAGTACTTGCGGTATATCGCCGTATACATTACTGGTCTCTTTCGAGGGACCGTCCACCCCGGGTCAGATGAAGATTCGAATCTTGAAGTCGGTACGGTATACGAATTTTGTACGCCGCCTGGTGTCTGTGAGTAGCTTGCCTTCTGTTGTGACGGAGCATGGACTCACTCCCAAACAGCCCCTTTGAGAAGCCCTGTTGATCTGGAAGCTTTTGCGAGACGAACCAGCATGGCTACAAGCACGACGGCTCACAGCATATTCAAAGAACCTATCGTAGAGCGAGATCTGGCTTACATATTTACGGGATTCTCATCAGTACTGTGTGAGGCGGCACACATCTTTCCCCATGCTAGGGGGACAGAGGTGAGCCTCGATGCGACATGGGTTGTGTCAACATAACGTCTTTCCTAGTGGCTGAAGATGATCGTGCGAGATCGACAACAGGAAGGAGATCGGACTGACGATTGGCTCGATGCGGACGATATGGACATAGATGACGTCCGAAATGGTATGATGCTCAATCCCACTCTACATGTGGCATTCGATCGCCATTTGTTGGCTGTCATGGTGGCGAGTTACTCGCCTGTGTCGTCTTCACATGCACTCATGTATAAAGACGCCGAATCGCGTTCTATCAACCGATGATATACCTCGAACCTCCCGTCCCACGCTTCTCCCGCATGCTGACGTTCCGCCCGAAGTGCGATTCACTTCCCAAGAGTTGTTTCCACTGTCTATGGGGTTGACCAATAACACCGACGCAGCATTCCGCGAGGGTACCCCAAGCAGCGACTATCCGTCTGCATTGTTACTTCATTTGCACTATGCGGCTTCTCTTTTGATGCATTTCAGTCACAACTTACAAAGGTACAAGAAGATAGCCACATTCCATCGTATGCCGGCACGTCTAGCATCCGAACAGGAACCACACAAAGAAGCTCTCGGCTACGGGCTAATAGAAGACAGTGTCATGGAGGAAGACGAGCCAATCAGTCCCGAACACATAATGTACCTCTTCTGGTGTCAGGACTCTATTCGCCAGAAGGCGAATTCTTTAGAAGACTGGCGCAAAAATGTGGCTGAAGACTTCCGATCTGCAAAGGATGGATGATACTCTCACGGATGGGGTTGCGACGGAGTACATCGCGCCAAGCAAAGACAGAGCAAGCCATCCGGTCCTCATTCAACCTCCATTTGCAGCCGGAGATTAGTTCGGAGCCCTCCGAGTTATCCGCAGCAAGACTGCCCTATATACGCTCAAAAGTGCGTCTACATTCTACCAGCAGAATCCCTTGCTGACTCTGGTCCGCAGCTGCTGCCTGCGTCGGCGAGGCTGAAGCAATCATCCCGAGTGTTCACTTCCCTCCTTGTAACTGGACCGACACGCTCCCCATATTACTTTGCCCTACAACCTGCAGGCCAACGGCACCCCGTACGTCGATCGAGGACTATTATGATATCGGGCTCCCGAACAGCGCGGGCGCAGCCCTCAACATCGAGGGGAAGTTCCACGCAAACACCGCCCACGTGGAAATGGCTGCAAATGAACAATAGAAGGATAGCCTGTTCTGGAACTTTGCGAGGAGGGAATACGATGCAGATGTGCTCAGTCTGGGGAGGCCGAGGATCCAAGCACTCGTGTGAATGAGCCTGATGTTCCTGGAGTAAACCAGAAGCTCCTCCCGGCGCGCAAGAGCTCTCGATGGGGCATTGTCAGGAGCGTCGGAGATTCTCTGCCAACATGTGCACAGGAATCGAATTTGACCAGAGGTTTTCTGTGCATGAAAAGGATTCAGTTTGTGGCTGGCGCTGACAGTTTCATTCAGAACGATTGACAACCGTGGTAGGATTTACTCGAGCCCTAGGATATATTACCGGAAATATTGTTGTCGTTGTCGAAACAAGAGGTGCCAGGTATGTACATCTTATCTTATCATTGCTCATCAAACCTGATAGTGTGCGGTTGACGTGATGAATCGTGTGGAACCATACGACTGGCTTGATAAACTGCCCTGAATTCTCCAGGGTCATCCATCGGTCTCTCTGGCAATCTCAAAGCCACCCCGACCAACGTAACCGGGGAGGTGAAGTAGGACAAGTGGCTGGCAAGTTATGCCAACGTTAATCAATGTTGGGAAGTGTTCAGCGAGCTTCGTGTTCCGGTGCACGACATAGTAGGTGGCACAGCTCGGAGCCTCCGGCGTGTGTTTTCCAAGATGGGATCCAATACCGACCGGCAGTCGCAAGCCTCCGACCCTATTCAGCCAGCCATGTCAATCCCGGACTTCTGGGTCACACCTCTTCATGACGCCGAAGAAATGTACTGGGTGGCGGTTTATAAGGTGTTGCACAACGTACCTGCCTTCGATCCGATTGTACTACGAAGACTCTGTTTGGGCTCGGAGAAGCCACCGCCATATGTCGGACACATTTCATCAAGTTGGGTAAGGTGCCGAGCCTCAAAGCATCAATATAGACATGGTGCGAGTGGAATTCTTACCATGGCTGCAGAATCTGCGAGAGATTGGAAAGACCCTCG
>NW_024467218.1:396928-400477 GCF_000292625.1 Dacryopinax primogenitus | reverse complement strand
CCACACAATAAGAACTGTGAGACTATGCTGAACGATCTGGTGTTGCATCCCGGTGCATGTCGCTAATATCGCTCTTAGGGCACTCCACTCTTCATGGCTGCAGAGAAGATTGCCTCTCGTTGGATGTACCTCCCACGCGATGCCGTCCGGCACAAGCAACGTCAAGCATATAAAAACCGCGATCCATTTGGCCAGACTATCACACACACTGTCGCTCCACAGGAGGGCCAGGTAGCCTCGGAGCCACCTGAGTTTTGGAACACTCCACTTCATGATCCTGAAGATTTGTACTGGGTCGCCGTCTACAAACTCCTCCATAGCGTGCCTGCCGCAAATCCGGTGCCTGCACCGAGGCAGGTTCACACTCGGAACCTCTTGTTCGGGTATGGAAACACATCGAATGATCGCAAGCGATTCATGAGTTTTGGTCGGCTGTCGGAGCCCCTGAAGACACCGGCAACCGACCCGGAGATGGTACCGGCCGCATTCTTGCCATGGTGGCTTGTCCTGAAGGAAATCGGAGCAGTCATTGCGAGAGCCCATTATGACTATGAAGCGGAGTGGAATAACGACATGTTCTACCCCAATCTACAGAAGATCTGGTCGCTTTTTGACGACCTGGTCGAGACGATGCCACCGGATCTAGAGATTGCAGATTATCCTGACCCCAAGGAGGATGCGGCACCGACACACCAATTGATACCGGGGAGTGAATCTCCCAGCCAAGGCCGAGCGACCAAGAAACGCAGAACCAATAACGAGTAGGAATTTTGGTGCATCTATACGCGTTTAGAGATATACAACTGTGACACTCATTACTGTAGTATCGGACGGAATACCACAGGAAAGCATGGTTGTATGGGAATTGTCCTGCTACGTTCGATCGAAGAATAAACAAGTCCTGACAGCATACCCCGCACACGTGACAAACCTCTTCCACTGGGACCCTGAGAAGCACTGCTTTTAAGTGCTCCGGACCGGTGCCCCAGGGTCCGAAAATAAGTACAGGGGTTGCTATATTAGGGAAGATATTCCACCCCCGGACTTGTTAAGAAAAAGTTCATAATAAAAGAGCTTTTCACCCAATTTCAGCCCATTAGTATTTTGTAGATAGTTAATAAATATTATTAATAAAATTCATTCATAAAAGTAACTTCTAAACAGCACTTTGAGGGCTTTATTTAATATACATTGGGAGAGAGAAACACACACACCATGGGCTATAGTAAAGCATGGCAAGGAATTGTATTATGATACTATTGTACAATGAAAGCTATTCAAATCAGTGCTTTGCATGCATTCTTACAATGCAAAGTCCTTGGTATTCTCAGCCTGTTCCTTGTCCTCATCCTGCTCCTCCAGTGCACACACCAAATTGGCCCTCTCTGCTGCAATACCTGCTTCCTTCTTGCAAGTGTTATACTTCCTGTTTTTTGCAAACTGCTGGATCATTGCTTGGGTGGCCCAGTCCTTGTTGAAGGCAGCAAGCTGTGGGGACTTCTCCTTGACCTGTGCAATGGTGAATAAGAGTTCAACAGGTAGATAATGACTTACCTGCTTGTAGATCATCAAGAGGAGGGCAGGAGGGTGTTCAGTGATGTTCCTCATGACGTCGAGGTTGTGCTGGATGCAAGCTTCTTGTACATGTTGCTGTAGTTTAGATCAGCATATATTGTATGTAGTATTAGTAAATAATACTTACTTTCATATTGTTGAAAAGCTCCTTTTGGTCCTTGAGACCCATGGCCTCTATGAGCCTATAACCATTTCATTTCTCCCCATGCCCAGCCTGCCCTGGAGGCTTCAGAATGAGGGTGGAGACAGCCTCATTATCTTTCTTCTTTTTGCTCCTCTCATGTTCAAGGAGCTTCATCAGTTTAGTAATCTGGGCTGCGCATACCTGAGTAAGTACTTATATGAGCTGCAAGGAACTTACCTTGAGCAGCAAGTGTTTTGGCCTTCTCAGCCAAGATTTCCTGATCCTTCACTGCAAGCTTCTCCTTGATGGTGAGGGCCTTCTTCATTGCCTTGGCAAGGTCCACCACATTGTCAACATGCTTGCCAGGGAGTTGCTTGGGATGTTTGGGAGCACTGGGGGTGTTTGACTCTTCAGAGGGCCTCTTCTGGCCAGGCGCTGGAGTCTGCATGACACTCACAGGCTGCAGAGTGTCAGTGGCAGGGGGAAGGCAAGGAGAGGAGACCAGATTCATCACAGAGGGGGGAGCAGGGGAAGGGGGAGCAGGAGGGTTGAAGTCAAGGGAGGAGAGCAAGTTGTCTGAGGGGGGAGCAGGAGGAGAAGCACAAGGAGGAGGGGGAGTAGCAGGGGCAGCAGGGGCAGCAGCAGGGGGGAGATGCCTGGGCTTCTTGGGCTGGGGCTTGCAGGGAGCCATGGTGGTTGAGGAGAGAGGGGGACAAGGGGGAGAAGGGGGGGAAACGTGTTGACACACCTGGATATATATGTTTAGATAGTGTACCTATGAAAATACATCAGTGGGGCTGAAATGAGCACATGGGGGAACCAAAGAGAGTGAAACAGGATGTTGACTTACCTGATTTGGACTTTAGAGGATCCAAATCAGGAAACTCACCTTGGGAGCATACATGCAGCTCTCCCTCTCCCTCTCTCCTACTCCTTGACATGCCCAAAGAACTGCCAGTCCTCTGTGATTGTGGGTGTGGTCAGCTGGTGGCAGGGTCCACTTGGCATGAGCACAGAAAGTGCAACAAGAGACATGCCCTGAAGAAGCTCATCAGTCAGCAAGAGGCAAGCCTGAAGAAAGAAGTACACAAACAGTGTGTCAGGGCACCAGCTCATTGCTTGGTCAAGAGACATGACTAAGCCTTTATGACATGGAAGTAGCTGGTATACCTTGGCATGTGCTGGAACCTGCTGGAAGGATTGGATGGTCAGGTGACCTGCTGTGCATGGCTGTGCATGACCTCATATGACCTCATCCTTGGTCATATGACCTGATCACCTGACTAGGCTGAGTAAGCAAGATGTTCTAGCAGGTTCCACCACAGAGGTATAAATATAAGGCCTACTCTGCCTGGGACTGTCTCTTCAGACTTGGTCTCTTAGGATCATCCACAGATACCTATACTGTAGATAGGTCTTAGTCATCAGGTCTACTCCACTTCCTTGTTGCCTGCTTAGACTCTTGGCACTCTTAGGTGAGCAGACTTAGTCAGCCTGTGTTGCCCTAACAGAAGACCAAGTCTCCAAGTGACAACCTCTGCTTCACCACTCCACCTCTACTCTTACCTGCCTTTACTCTTACCACACACACCCAACACCTGCCTTATTCCATATCCACCATTATGGAACAAGCAGAAGAATTCCCTGATCCCATTTCTATTCTTCAAGCACAGGTCCTAGAGCTGACTCAGCAGCTCCAACAGCTTATGACAGCTTCCTGGAGTAATCAGCCTACAGCCCCTGTGTCTAATCTCCAACCCAATAGTAACTATGACACCACTACCTATGGTGACAATAGTCATGGAAACCAGAGTCATGACAGCCATTACCATGGGACCAACATCATAGCA
>NW_024467218.1:367436-391742 GCF_000292625.1 Dacryopinax primogenitus | reverse complement strand
AGGATCATCCACAGATACCTATACTGTAGATAGGTCTTAGTCATCAGGTCTACTCCACTTCCTTGTTGCCTGCTTAGACTCTTGGCACTCTTAGGTGAGCAGACTTAGTCAGCCTGTGTTGCCCTAACACCAGTCTGCCATCCAGGGAACTGTCTTTCACATACCAGCCCAATGTATTCCTGTCAAATACTGCTGCTGCCGCAGGTGAACACTGCTTCAAACATACTTCTGATACCACAGCTGAAGATGCTGCTGACCATGCAGCAGAAGGGTTGGAGGCAGAGGAATGGGTGCTGCCTCAATATGCACATCAGGACCTGCCTCCCTATCAGCAAATTGATCTGACCTCAAGTGCTAACAGCTGGGGGAGTCTTCAGGCAAACTCCTGGGGTTGGCAGATCAACAACATGCCCATTCTTGCAGCTGCATCATCTGCCCTGGCTGCAGCACCTGATGTTTTAATGTCCAAATGCACAGGCCTCCAGTTTGGGCATGATGTGCCCTTTGAGCTTCTCACAGCTGAAGAGTACTTCCAGCATAAGAAAGCTTGTGCACAAGAGGCAAGAACTCATATTCAGTACCTCCGCAAAGCTGCCAACTCCCAGGGGATTGTTCACCACACTGGTGGGGACTATGCCAGTGTTCCACAGTCACCCACACCATCTGTTGCTGCAGACAACATGGCACTGTTGCCTGCCTGAGAGACCTGGTCTTACTTTGGTTGGATGTCCTGCTGCAGGGGCTGCTGAAGGTAGTGCACTTCCACACCCTCCCCATTGTTTAGACACACTCTCTTTGTTCTGTCACATGTTGTAAGTCTTTAGGACCCCCCTTGCTTTGCCAGTGTGACACATGGATTTGTATCATTGTGACCAATTGTATGCTGCATCATCAATTTGTCTGCGCTGCACCTTTGAAAGCACCCTGCTGCATCTGTGGGTAATGCTCATGCTCAGCATGCTACACCATGCTCATGAGATTCCTGTTGTTCATACACTGCAGCCAACATGCTGTAAGAACAAGTACATAAAGGAATCACAATAACTACATGTTCTTAATATTTGCATTGCAGTTGGTCGAATGGCTAGGGGTGCTGCAGCATGCTAGACTGTGCTGCAGTGCAAAGTGTGGCTCCTGCTTACAGGTTTTCTCACACTCAGTGATGAGTGAAAATGTGTGAGTAGATAATCTGGCTGTGTGTGCAACCCAACAAAGGGCAATAAGAAATCAGGACTGGTAGGTGACATGAATACTTCTGCCACAAGAGGGGCTACTCCACAGCAACATACTGCTGCAGGGCAGAGTACACCATAATGCGGTGCTGCAGATCCTCTTGAACACAGCACCAAGGTGACTCTGCTTAAGGTGTCCTTGAATGATTTTACTGCTGAGATGCCATGCTGCAACATTCTAATCTGCTGCAACATCTGTGGGGAACTGGGTGCAGAATCTACACAAGCACTGCAGCAGTGCTGAATGATGCAGCAAATGGATAAATGGCTGAGCTATGATCATTCAAAGAGAATAAAAGCAAGCACATCCCTACTGCAGCACACCATATGTATCTAGGTGTCCATGCTGCAGCCATGAAGAATGAGACAGGAAACACATGTATTATATGCTACCATGTCACAAGGTGTGCTATGTCCTCCAGGGATAGTCCTGCAGTGCTCCTAGCAAGTCACAGGCCAACACAATCTCATAGAAAATTGGCCCCACCTCTTCCCTTTCAGCCCAGTGTTCTGCTCGATTGCCAAAGTTGTGCATCTCTTTGGATTGGATAAATAAATCTAATATTGCTTCCATTTTTTGCTTGATGGGCTGCCAGTTGTGTCCTTGAAGAGCCGGGTCAAACTTATGCATTCATTCCAACATCACAAGCTCCAGCATCCACATTTGGTGAGCAACAAGCTGGTCATAATCCTTGTCATAAAAAACTCAAGCATATCAGTCATTTGCTTGTTTTTCATGGGCAAATGTTCTGGCTGTGACAGCCAGTTGTACTGTTCCTGATAAGTTTACTGCAGAGGGAGTAGGCCAGCTTACCGCATCACCCATTGGCCCCACTATCATGTCCTTGACCTCTTCAGTGTTGTCTAATATTTCATGCATGAATGGCCTGGCATATGGGACACCTTCGTCAGAATGGAATCAATGCAGCAAGTTCATCCACCTGGTCTCAGGTGATTCACTTGCATAATTATCTTCTGTGACAAGGATAGGCAATAGGGGTGGTGGAGGCTACAGTGAGACATGTCATTACTGTGGTGTGGATGCAATAATGACAGTATGTATGAATTGTTGGATGACCTTCAGCTTCAGTTGTTTCTCCAAGTATTTTTTGGGAGCTGCAGCAGTGCTTGCTGCAGCAGTGTTTGCTGCAGTGGTACCATTGACAATTGTGGTCCCAGCTGGTGGAGCACTCCATGTTGGTGTGGACAGGCCAGCAGGGGCAGCAGATGCCTCAGTGACAGGGAAGGATTCACTGGCTCCTTGGGTCTCAGCCTCAGTCTCTTCCTGTGATGTGGGATGGGAGGAAGCCATAACAGCTGAGGGACTAGCTGCATTTGCTGCATAGGATTCCCGATCAGCTTTGTCTGCCACCTCATTTATTGCAGCATTGACTTTGGCTTCAGCTAATGCAGCATTCAAGGCTTCACTGCTGGGCAAGCTCAAGAAAAGGAGTGCATTGGCAGCTGTGTGAGGAACTCCTTCAGCCAGCAAAGTAGCAGTAGCAGTCACCATTGAACAACTAGCTGGACTTGGGGAAGCAGATGCTGACTGGGTCCCATGGCTTTGGGGTGGCATACCAGGTCTAGCAGCAGGTTGAGCCCGGTGTGCTGATATGCCTGGGGTTTGTTGAGCAACATTGAAATTGCTTTCTGGAGTGTCAGGAGAATGTGGTGAGCAGTCTTCATGATGTGGTGTTGTAGGCTGCAGACTGCTGGCACCTGAAGATGAACTCATTGTTTCTCCTGCTGCTGCTTCTAGACGCTATTGCTTTGCCTGCAATTGATACATTGTGACAACCTTGTGTCATTTGGACAGAGGACTGTTAACTTCCACAGTTGGCAATCAAGATTGCTTTTGCTGTTCTTGCTTGCACTGCAGGAACTGCGCCTGCAGCACAAGCAGCTTGTTTACCTCTCGATGCAGCTGTGCTTCTGGCTGTTGGAGGAATTCCATCAATTTCTCTGCTGGCTGCTGCATATGCTGTTGTATCGGGTCCTGCAGCTCGTCCTCCAGCTGTATAGCCTCATGCAGCAAGGGCAGTTGCAGCTCCTCTTCATGCTGTTGCTGTCCCTCAGAATTGAGTTGTTGTTTCCCATGTTGGGGATGCAGTTCATGGAGAGGCTTGTTGTGTCCCATGTGTTGCAGTATGCCATGTGCAGCATGCAATGTGTTTCTGTCAGCTTGATCTGACAACTGATCCTCCTTGTTTGCATCATCTGTAGCAAGTCATTGCATCATTCCAAACAGCATGATTGTGGGAGCAGCAGCCTGTTGTTGTTCAAGTTGTTGCTGCTGGCCGGACGGTGCCAGCTCAGGCTGAACCAGCAAAGGAGGACCGGCATGCCAAGTTTCAAGATGCAGCTCCCTTTGTTGAAGGTGCTGTGTGGACTGGCTCTCCAAACTGGTGCTGCCAGGTATTGAGGTTCTGCATCCAGGTGACCATGGCTGCCTTGACTGAGACTGCAGTGAGAGGAAGCTGTGGAGCACAGGTAATCTGCCCTCACAGAAAGCTCTATTTCCCTGTCTCAGTGTTGACTCCTCATACTCGTTCTCAGAGCTGTCAAGGAAGGAACCATGTAGCCCACCTTGCTGCTAATGTTCTTCCGGTATACAGGAAAGTGCTTTCCCATTGTTTGAATCTTGCATGAAAGGCTGCTGTGGGGGCTTCAGCTGCAGTGCCTGTTGGAGCTGCAATGTCCGGTGGGGCTGCAGCATCTGGATGGGCTGCCGCATCTGGGAGGGCTCCAATGGCTGGACAGGCAGGATGGGCAATATGACGTCAGTAGCATGATTGTGAGGCTGTCCTTTGTGATCAGGCACCATGAGCATAGCAGAGACTATATATGCATCTGGTGGGCAGTAATCAGGGCATTGTCCCAGTGGATAGAGAAGGATGCAAGATGGGAATTTGAGGGGAATACAGCGGGATCTACAGTTTTCCAGTGTGTGAACTTTGTCTACATCACAAGTAAGCAAATATGGAATGGTTTTCAGACATGGTCTTACCATGATAACCACAGTCAAACAGTTGTCCCCACCAGAGACAAGCTATGCGAGGTTAGGCTGGGTGCAGCAATGGCTGGAACATCACTTACATAAGGTTGATTCCACTTGAAACACTGGCTTCAGGTGGAAACATAGTGTTTGACCAGTGTCAAAGTACCACCCCCACAACTGCATTTCAAATGGCCAATTTGCCTCATGTGTCTTGTCAATTTCACCACTGGGGGTGAGCATACATTCAGAGAAGCTTTGGATTCATGCATTGAGCTCAGTGTCATACAGTGGATGATTGCAATCTGGTTTGCTGTCTTGTGCCATTGCAGGTCAAGAGGGGAAAGGCTGAGGTGGTAGCAGCCACTGTTGATGGTGGTCTGTTTCTGCATGACAGTTGAGGCCCAACACCACAGCTAAGGCTTGCAGCATTAGAGGGGACTTCTCTGCCTCTGCCTCTGCTGCAGCACTTAATGCAGCCAATGGTAGGATGGAGACACATCAAAGGTACTGTTTGTTCTTTGCTTCCAGTCTGGGCTTGCAGCAGAACTGTTGCTGCTGCAACCAATGAAAATGAATTACCATGTGATAGACCACTATGCATTCTTTGCTTCCATTGGTGCTGCAGTGTGCATGGTTGCAAGGGCCAAACAAAGACCAGACATGTGTCAAGGCCAACAGTGGCAACCAACCTGGCCTGACTATGCTAGTGTACTCCGGGTTGGAAAAGAAAGGTATAAAGGCACACATTTTTGGGACAGATATGCTGCAGACTTTCACAGAAATGGCCCCCAGAAATGTATGCCCCTCAGGTTGACTGGCTTCACCCTGACTCTGACTGACACTCCTCACAGAAGAACTTGCAAAGATATGGAGGAGGTGGTTGCACCATGTACAATGCATTCTCACAGAAAGAAGGTGCAAGGTGCCAGCACAGATGAACCCACACCGTCCACCTCAGCCCCCTAAGCACGCCCCATGCCACCTTTGGTCATGACAGACAAAGATGCATGGGATGAGGTTGAGACGCAGCTGGCATTGCATCCTGAGGATGGTGAGGAAGCAGAGGTTGGCATGAGGCTAGAGGGATGGCTGGATGCCATGGAAGAGGTGCAGCATAGCAGTATGGAGGCTGGAGCATGCCTGGACCAACCCCTGCATAAAGACAAATACAAACCCACAGATGAGATGCAGCTGCAGCCGCAGCTGCATCAGGATCCACAGCTGGAACCTCAGCAGTTGCCCCCAGAATTGCACATGTCATATTTTGAGCCACCTCAGCAACTGCCCATGTCCAAAGGAGGGGGGGATGGTACCACTTGCCTCCTGACTGCCACTGTGTCTGCTCCCACCAAAGAAACAGACACAGGTTTGCTGCTACAGACTGAGGGAAGGCTATTGAGCAGTCGTGGCTGGACAACAGTCTGTAACATGAAGATGGCCCCTCAATGCTGCAACTGCAGGGACCAACTCTCGAAATGCTGCAGAGCAGGACTGCCACCCCAGCCCCGCAATATGAAATCAATGAAGTAGACCTGGATGAAATGCAGTTTGGAGAAGCTCATGAGCTTGATGGTATGGAGCAGGAGGAAGAAGTACCCAACAAGGAAATTGAAATCAATGAGATTGAGAAGGATGAAATGTTGGCAAACAGTTACTCAGTTCATGCAACTTCATCTCAGGAGGTTGACCTGTTGGACACCCAGAATTCCTGAGACACAGAGCTGGAGACAGCTCTGTTCAACACACTTGGGTACCTCAATCAGCATGCTGTTTCTATAAGCGCTGCAGACGCTGCTGCTGCTTCTACCCCTGCCACTACTGCACTGCTGTCTGCTGCAAATTCTGGTACTGCAGCTTCTGCTGCAACCACTGTACATGCTGCTGCAGCCACTCTTGTGGCTATTGCTCCACTTGCTGTCACTTGACCTGACCAAGATGTGATTGCCTCCACTCTGACAAACACCCTTGTGCTTGTAACAATGCATTGCAATGCATCTGGTAGCCCACATACTAGCCTGCCCACAACAGTGTCACCCATGACTGCCTCAGCTGTGGACTCCATATGGGAGACAATTTGGCAGTCAGCTGCTGCACCTCCTCAAGGGACCAAAGTGCCAGCTATCTGCATTCAGTCCCATCCACCACTGCCTGCATTAGACGATCTGCATGAATGTCTCCTTGCTGTGAAACAGAGGCTGGCACAGGAAGGGGCAGAGTTTGTTGTGCACAAGACAACTGAGCCAGGATGTCCATCTCTCCAGGAGGTGGAGGACTTGTCCTTATTCACCTCCACTGTCACCAAGCTCTCCAACTTCCTGAAGCACCACTACAGCACAACCCCAACACGTCTTGCTGATGCCCTGCTGCATGATATTTGTGCTGCTGCAGCTACCCATTTCTCAAAGAGTTTCAATGCTTGGAATGACTGGCAAGCCTGCTGCACAGAACAGCACCCAGACTGGGATGGTCCCTGGGTGAAGAGTGAATGGGCACACTTGAAGGAGCATTGTCTGCCAATGTCAGCACTCTGGCCACAGCTGTGCAATGTTCTCCATTCACATGCAGTGCTGGTTTCAGGCCAAAACAAGGACCTCTCAGTGCCTGATAATGCAGGACGTGCTGCGGCAGCACATCATATGCAATTTAACAATTATGCTCATGCTGAACAGTTGGAGATTTCTCAGATGGAACAGTTTGGGATTGACAAAGTCATTTTTTTGGTCTCTCAGAATTTGCAAGATGGCCCCCAATATGCATGTTTCATCTTGTCCACTGGTGCTGCCACTTTCTTTGATATTGACACATGGCCTGGCAGATGGCAGAAAGCTGTAGATCTCCAGTCATACATGAAGTAAGTCATTTTCCCTGGATTTTGAGGAAACTGTCTGATGTGTGACCAGGACACTCACCTTGGTGAAGGAGAGTTATTATCAGACCATCTCACTGTCATCTCTCCCAGACAATCTTCCCATTTACTTTGAACTCCCACCTGGCTATATCCCATGGGCTGCCTCTGTTGAGCACACCCAGGTGCAGCCTGGTTCCAGGCAGGAGCTACTGATGCTGCAGCCCCTGTCCCTGCTGCAGCCCACTATCATGCTGCAGCCCACCAGCACACTGCAGCCCACTGCCATGGGTCATTTGCCCCTGCCAGCATTGGAACCCAGCAACCCTGAACCAGAAGCCCTCTCTAGGAATGCTGTGTTCCCTGTCTCCTCAATGCCTCCCTCTTCCTCGTTAACCGTCTTCCTCCCTCCTTCCCTCCCTCCTCTGCGTCTGCTTGGGGAATGGACGAAACTCGGCGTGAGAGAGCGAGAGCGACGCTACTTCGATTTCGGGGTGCGGAGGATGCGGGGTTTGATGTGTCCGAACCGGAGGCGACGAGACCGGGGAGGTTGTCCATTTTTGGCTTCGGCTTGGACTTCGGTGTGTTCGGCTCAGGTACGTGTTCTTCCTCTTCGTCCTCTCCCGCATCTTCGTTCTCATTCATCTCTCTCTCAGAAATCACAACAACCTCCTGTACAAATGGGCTCAAATGCGACAGGAGCACCTTGCCCATGCATGGCATACGGCACCGTTGGGCACCCTTTTCCCAGATTGGCCTTGTCCACCACCGACTGGGGCTTGACGTACTCCATCCCCTTGCCCAGTCCTAAGGAACCTTCGGATGACCTATCCGGAGGATGTTGCAACGGTCTTCTAGCATGTGAGGGGAGCCGGAGTGGAGGGAGGGCAATCACCCGGCTGCCTCTGGTGGAAAGAGCGGAGGATGAACTCGAAGGCTGGCAACATAAAACCCACTCGGATGGATCACAGGAGTCTTGAATTGCATTTCATGGCGAGTCTGATGTACAATATATGGCAGGCACACGAGTACTCTCATCAATAAATAATAACAATGATGTTGTCCATATTATGGGACTTCCGGTGGGTTTATCACGGTGATGACGTGTGCCTGTGTAGCCGTGTTGACGCACCCTAAGAGAGTCTACATTCGATGTCGGGCTTGCAGAGCTTCCAAAGCGAGTTTCTTTGATACAGCCTAATCTCTGTCTCGCTTCCGGTCAGCGGTGCTTCGCAGCTTGCCGACGGGTCGGACGGGTCGGGGTTAATTCGCTCGGGTCGTCGAGCAGAATATCGTCAGGGAGACCGTAGCGGAAAGACTGCCACCATAGCCCAAGATACTCGAACCAATATCGAACTTTCAGTAGAAATGGTGGGCTAGCTTCTTTGGTCCAGCTCAATCTTCGCCGCATCTTTCGGTTAGGCAAACCCCGCAGAACTTCCCGAAAGGCTGTGGCCAACGCCTCGATCGGTGGACGCTCTTCTGGATCTCTCTTCATCATGCGCGAAAGGAGCGCATATATGACCCAGTTAAGTTCTGGTCGGTCCTGTGTGCTTGGGTCAGTCGCGGTATGTACGCTATCAGAACATAACCGCATGCCCTTATTAGAATCGTGATGGTAGCTCCAAGTTGCAATATGTCTGCCTTGAATCCGTCATACAGTGCATCGGCGTCATTCTTGCACTCAGGTGGTATGAACGCCGCCGCGTTGAACTTGACAAGCTTTCTCTCCTCATAGCTGGGGAACATAGTACTCGAGCCAAAGTCAATGTAATAGTATTTTGGCGGCGCCTGCATCGTACTGAGCCGTTTCGCTTGTTTCATCATGAGGGGATGGTCCGGATGGAAGTTGTACGGCCCAGGAATGCCTTTCGGAAACACGTTCTTCGCGTCCATCATGATGTTACCCGGGTGTATATCTCTGAAAATATGTCAAGTTCAGCAACTGAGGGAGAATGACGAAGAATGCCTGAACATACCCATGAAAAACGTTGTGAGAGTGCATGTATGCCAGGCCCTGAAGCAAGCGCTCAAAAATCGGGTTCGCAACGAAAGCATCGCCACCCACCTCGAACGCCTGACGGATGAATGACAATGCTTCTGCCATTATCAGGAAGGGCCGATCCTCCCACGTGCAAAGCATTGGTTCCACTAATACGTAATCAACCCCGTTTTTTCTCGACTCCATCATGTCTATCGTGTCAAGCAGCGGGACACAGCGATTGTCGGGATCGCCCGAGTGTGCAGGATCAGAGAAATACTGGAGGACTGCCAATTCATTCCCATCTTGCGCGGACGTCGACGACCAAATCTTGAGGAGAACTGGTGCTCCATCTCGCATTCGTATCGCATCTATCACAACGCCATGCTCCTGTGATATCGCTCAGCATGAGGCGGAAAAATGGAACCTGACAAGACGCACACTGATTCCGATGCTGTCCTCGCACGTCTCCGGTTTCTTCTTCGTTCCGACCCATGATCCTACCCAACCCGGATGATATCGAGGTCGTAACATGTATCCACGACTCTGCAGGAACGGTTGAACGTCGGACCAGTTGAGTTCTGCCTCGGTACGTCCATAAGGCGGCACATACAGGTCGACTGGCGGTTCCGAGGCACTTGGGTCTCCTGTTGCATCTTGCCTAACGGGAGATTGTTTTTTCATTGTTAGGTTGACGAGCATGTAGAGGGTGTAATAGGATAGAGTGATGCGTTGTGGGAGTTGAACCTCAATAGGTGTCCTTCCGGCGCCTGGTAACCACATGTTCTGGTTGAAGGCTGTGCAGAAGTCGACAACATGAGGCAGCCAGGCATTTGCAATTCAGTCGTCCGTCCGAGTCAATAAAGACGTATGTTGATGCTGAACAAACTCTTTGCAATCTAGTCACCGTCCCTGCCAACTCAGTCCCTCTTCTTGATCAGTCATGGCACTTTTCGAAAGTCCTGTCCCGAACGCCTTGGTGACAGATGTGGCAGTCCCGCTCGTAAAGGGTACCATACACGCAATTCACGAGGCATATACTCACGCAAGACCGACTGTCATCCAATCGGACTGCAGTGCTTTGGTACAGGGCCTGAGAAGTACAGCAGAGGATGCAGAGGAGGTGGGCGTTCCGAAAGCAGATGTCAATGCTTGCCTCACGGAGGCCGCCAAGTATGTGCGCCGTGCTCCTCTCCGCGTGTGGCCTAAAGTGTAGTCAGCACTGTGGAAGACCTTGCTACAATTGCAGGACGTGGCAAATCCAGAGGGGTGTTGACCAGCTTGCGATTGTTATGGGGCAAGAAGAAGCTCCAATCCCTCAGTGATAGGATCAAAGTACGGAATCCCTTTCTGGCTTTGCGTCAGCAAGAGGACTGAATCAATCAAAGATCCTGCAAGCAACGCAGAAAATGCTCAATGAGGCCCGCGAATGGAGGGCACTTACTTCTTTGCGAGATCGTCTTCGCCCTAGAACCGCGGAGCAAGTTCCTCAGCGGCCTTGCGGTGCGTCGTCCGCATATCTCTAGAAACAGACTCTGCTCATCATGCGAAGCCTCAGATTCCAATACGTTTCCGGCGAATGAGTCCCACTGGGAGATGGCAGACAGAAGCACAGTGGATACAGCGTCGACGGTCAGGAGTGCGTCAACGGCAGAGGTTTCTCTCGAAACAGTCGGCACTGCAACAGATTCTAACAAGAACAGCGAAAACACATCCGAGCCCTGCAAGGTATTCGAGGTTGACATGGTGTGCGAATTGACGAAGACCATCGTCACGGCGGTGACAGAGGGCAGTAGCTCCGCCTAGGCGATATACACTCTGTGGGGTCGGAGTCTGTATCTGGCTGTTTTTCATCCGTTGTACATAAAGTCGTGGACATTTGCGTGTACCCCTAGATGACTGTTATTAGACTTATCTGATTGTAGCTTGCTTGCATAAACCGGAAGGGAAGTCACTGACATGCGTGATGCTTTCTCAGTATCGGTCTCTTCTTCTTCTTCTTCCTCCACCACTCCTTTCCCGTTCGTTGTCCTGTCTAATCCAAAAATCTCGCTGCAAATCATCGTGTCGAATTCCAGTGGCATAAAGTTAAGCGGCGAGGGACGATATCCAACCACCGACGGACAACAAGCAGAACGCAGCACAACGAAACGAAACGGTCTCCCAGCGACCGTCATTGCAGGTTCTGTGCCCATGTCCGCAGTCTGTAGACCTGTGTCCTTCGGTCTCTATTGCCTCGCTTTGTGTGGCTCTTCAGTTCTAGATTGATCGACCATATTGAGCGAGTACTGGCATACATTGCAATTCGCGTGTCTGCAGCCGCCTGAAATTGGCTGTGCGGTAGTGGCTGTGCAGAATGCATCACCAACAGCAGTGACCTAATTGGTTCACGAGAGGACAAATATGTACACAATTGCCATTGACCAAGAGGAACCTACACCAGTACTATCCAATCCTCAAAAATATCTTTGGTGATGTCACGAATCTCTCCATTTTTGTCTACAGTATACCACCCTCCACGCATGACACTATCGCCGTAGTCACATACCGTGACCGTGACCTAGGCATGATTGTCCCATCCGGGGGCAACCCAGTGCATAAGCAAGGAGCGCATACTGTAGATAAGCAACCCGATATTTGTAACCGCGAGAATAGAAGTGCAGTAGCTTGTTATTTAGTCAGTGGGAATATATATGTACAGGGAGGGTTATGATGCACAATTCAGCACAGTTTGGTGACATGCCCGCAGGACATTCCCCTTCCACACAGGGAGGATCTCGACTGAGAAAAGACGAAGACCAATTGATAGGTCAGTGGCGCCGCAGAAGCACAGAGATAAGCGCCCGTTGCGCTCTCACGTGAACACGCGACGATAACATCTGCAACTTCATGATGCCAGGCAGGACTTGGTGATGAACCGCAACGATCAGTCACGAAAATAACCAATGTCATAACTGTACCAAACCCTACTACCCTACCTCTGTGTCCTCAATGCCTCCCTCCTCCTTGCTAACCGTCTCCCTCCCTCCCTCCCTCCTCTGCGTCTGCTTCGGGAATCGACGAAACTCGGGCTGAGAGAGCGAGAGCGACTCGGCTTGGATTTCAGGGCGCCGAGGAGGCGGGGTTCAGACGGGTCCGAACCGAAAGCGACGAGACCGGGGAGGTTGTTCATTTTTGGCTTTGGCTTGGACTTCGGTGCGTTCGGCTCAGGTACGTGTTCTTCTTCGTCCTCTCCCACATCTTCGTCCTCATCCATCTCTCCCTCATACGGCACAACGTCCTCCTGTACAAATGGGCTCAAATGCGACAGGAATACCTTGCCCATGCATGCTGCGGCACCATCGGACACCCCAGATTGGCCTTGTCCACCACCGACTGCGACTGGATATACCTCCTCCCATTACTTACCCAGTCCTGGGGAACCTTCAGGTGGTGTATCCGGACCCTGTCGCCCCGGTATTCTAGTGTGTGAGGGCAGCCGGAGCGGGAGGAGGGCACCCACCTGGTTGCCTCCGGTGGAAGGAGCGAAGGAGGAACTCGAAGGCTAGCACGGGCGAAGAGGGTGGTGTTCACTCCTCCATCCGGTGCTGGGGTTTCTCTTTGGAGAGTTATCACTAGCCGCCCATCTCATACCGGGTACTGCTGGCAGGGTGGGAGGATTGGTGGTGCGCAGGTGCGACGTTACCATATGCCCATATATACTAATTCACTGAATTGGCAAAGGTTCCTTTGTCCGTCCATAGTGTTGCCATTTGTTTTCTGGACTTTTCAATCGCATAAGGCAGTATATGGTACACAGGTTGTTCGCTGGAATCCTGCCCTTTTCATTAAGCATCACCATTATATCAAAGGTTATCATGTCCACGTGACTAACAAGAGGGGATTATCCATTCCTCGAACAAATCTCTCGTAACTTCATGCATCTCTCCACATTTTCCAGTATTGCATGCAGAATACCAACTTCCACGCATCACACTATCGCCATAGTCACACACTTTGACAGTGACCATGCTGGGGATGACTGTGCCATCGGGGGCAAACCAGTGCGTAAGCTGCACTTCCTCTCCAACCAACGTACTCCCCTGGACTGGTTCGGGTTCCTCCTGGTGGAACGGCTCAGGATCACTACGGCTCCTGTCGCCAAAAGTGAGGAATCGCATCTTTCTGTGATGTGATTCAGATTCATCCACTGCGAGAACAAATGGACCAACTAATGTTGACTTCTTGCTTTGAATACCGTAAGACGCGATTCCTCAGGAAAGTGCCGTAGGAGCAGCCCATAGATAACAGATTCATAGTTTGTAAGCGCCAAAATAGCAGCACAACAGCTTTGACATACAGTTAGCGGGGATATTCAACTGCAGCAAGTTGTTCTGACCCACAATCCAGCGCTGTTTGGTGGCTCGCCTGCCCCAATTCGCACGACTTGATCCCAGAACTCCAACCGTTTGCGTAGGGAAACGTCGTCCGTCACCCCCGCAGTCTGGCCTGCGTCTTTCCATGATTTTTCTAAACGAGCCATGATCGGAGGTTGCAGTTCGGTCAACGAGGAGCGGGTTGGGTTCAGGGCATGAAGTTCGGCTGTATAGTCGTAGCGGAGGTCGACGGACTGCTTGAGAGCAGCAATGATCTGGCCTTCAACAGACGTCGTGTTAATGGTAACGTCTAGCATGGTTGTGTACTCAGCAGTAAGAGTTTGTGATAGAAGTGGTCAGAGATATTAGAACAGTGGTCCCGCTGAAGAATGATGGCATCCGGTACAACCAATCCTGGTCGTTATATAGGATGGATCGGAACGCCAAGGTTACGGCTTCAATCGACTCAACCCGAGCTTATATCACTTGAACATCACGTGCATTGAAAATGACGTCCCATAACCCTTCTGGACATCTCGACGGCCCCCAACTTTTCGCAAAGAAGCGGTCTTGGCAGCATGGGGAATAAAGACCTCCCAGCGGGGCAAAGCTGAACAATTGGTGTTTTCCGACTCATACGAACACCAAGAACCAAACAAACACCCAAAGGATATCATTACTATACTCAAAAAAAGCAAAACAAAACAAAACACGACAGCAACCCTATCTACTTCCCCTCCCTCCTCAACGCCTCCCTCTTCCTCTGCAACTTCCTCTCCCCCTCCCGTTTCCGCTCGTTCCCAAACTTCATCTTCTCATACAACTGCCTCTTCTTCCGACTCATCAACATCTTCCCCCTCTCCTCCTCCGCCTCTGCGTCCTGCTTCTTCAGCTGTGCGCGGGGGGAAGCGTTAGCCCGCTTGATGGCTTGTTTGAGCAACGCCTGGAACTCGGCGTGGGAGAGGGAAAGGGACTCGGCTTCGAGCTCGGCGGCGCGCAGGAGGGAAGGGTCCGATGGGTCTGAGGCGGAGGCGAGGAGCGCGGGGAGGTCGGCGAGTTTGGGCTTGGTGGACTTGGGCTTTGCGGTTGGGGAGGCTTCTTCTGGTTCTTCTTCGTCTGCTTCTGCATCTTCTATGTCTTCTGCTGCCTCCTCCTCGTCGTCGTCGTCCATTTCCTCTTCCCCTCCCTCTGCATCGACAACCCCACCCGGCACTTCCTGTACAAAAGGGCTCAAATGCGGCGGCAGCACCTCGCCCATAGCATACGCTCCCTCCGGAACGACCCTTCCCGAGTTCACACAATCCACCACCCACTGAGGCTGGACATACCTCCTCCCTTCCCTAACCCAGCCCAGGGGCACCTGTGGCCTATCGAGCAGCACATGGGTAATCCGCGGGTCTTCCAGCGAGTAAGGGGAGCCGGAGCCGAGCGAGGGAGCCCAGCCGACTCGGGCCCCGAAGGAGCGGAGGACGAACTCGAATACCGGGCGAGTCACTTCCCTGGAGATGTAGATGACGAAGGGGGAGAAGAGGGAGGTGTTTACCCGTTCTGGGGTTGGGGCGGGCTCGGGGGCGGAGTCTTCGGCGGGTGCGAGCTTGGAAGGTAGCTCTTTTGGCTCGTCTGGCTCGTCTTTCGCTTCCCCCTCCGTCTGGGGAGGCACTTCCTCGATTTCCTCAGCCTCAGTAGGGATCGGGATCCCCTCCAAAGCCCTCCTCACATCCCCCTCTCGAACCTTCTCGACCCCCTCCGCAACCTGCTCTTTCCCCAGGTCCAGCTCCCCGGCCTCCTTCAACACGTACGCGCCTACCCCAGCTGCGAGCTCGTCCTTCGCCTCGTCTAGCGGAGGAGGGTAGACGAGGTTGAGCGTGCTGTAGAGCTTGAAGAGGACGAAACCGAGTAGCGTCTGGTACAGTTCTAGGAAAGTGAGCATGACCCTGAAGTCTACGTCTGCCGGGACCTGGGCCTATGAGCTTCTCCCCCTCAAATGGATGGAGCAGAGGAGCTCGCACCTGCTGGGTAAACATATACGGCACAAGCCACGTCACGGGCTGACCCATGACCTCTGCTTGGAAGTACACACCCTTGATGCTGAGGAAGACCTTGCGCAGTGCGTGTGCGCGCATGACGTAGAGCTGCCATTCAGCGCTGAGCCGCGCACAGTGGGCGATGAGCTTTGGGTCGAGCTTGTCGTTTGATGGAAGGGTGGAAAAGAGGTGTACGAGACAGAGCGCGTCGTCTATGTCCCTCACTGCGTCGATAAACGTTGGGTACCTGTCATATGTAAGGCAACAGCCGGAAGAGCGGGAGAGAAAGTGCGCACCGTTCTTTGATTATATGATCCAGCTTGTACTTTGGTTCCCTCTGCTCGAGGCTCTTCGCGTCCGCCCATTCGCTCCTCCCGATCGCCCTAGCAAGTTTCTTCGCAAACGCCTTATGCTGCCTCAACTTGCTCAGCACCGGTTCATGAGCAAGGTAAGCGATATCCTTCGTGTAGTAGAACGTGGTCGGTGCTGTGCTCCCCTTGTTTGCCTTTTTCCGCGAAGGGGGCTCGACGGGGTAGAGCCCTTTGAGGATGCATAACCTGCGGAAATCGCCCAGGGAGAGCTGGAGTTTTCGGACTGCGTGAGTGCGGGTTATGTAGGTCTTTGATGCACCTGTCTTCCCTTTGCGTTGAATTTTACCCATGGTGGTAGGAGTGAAAGAAGGGAGTTGTGTGATGAGCGCTCACCGGTCAAAAGTTTGAATTTTTGTGCACAGCCACTAGGGTTTTTGAACACAACGAAGAATGCCGAGCGTTATTACAACCTTTCGATCGCGACTGTGTATGAAGTAGGATGCTACGACGAGTGACGGTATTATGTCGTCATTGTCTCTCTTTACTGCATCCCAGTCTAGCCTCACCTTCCTTGTGTACACGTGCACTCCATACCCACAACGCACAGAGGTATCCCCGTCAAGCACCTTTCCGTATCTCCGATGTTTTCCCTCAGCGCCCTTCGCCCCTTGAAGGAATTGACCAAGAAGGATATGACAAGATCGAGCAAGTGACTGGACTAGATGCGCTCAGTGTGAGAATGGTTGTCTCACTTGCGAGGGATGACGTATTCGATGATGATAGATTATACAATCGTGCGTTCATCCTTCTCCTCTAATGCACTGAACTCACGTTGTCAGTCCTCACTTCTACTGCTCTCCCACCAAGAGAATCCGCTTTCCGTTTATGTATTCTCATCCCAAAATCAGAGCGTGAGTACACTTCACCCACTAACACTTCCCACTCACACCCAATCAGGTGATCCTCTCCTCACCCGTCGATTACTCACATTCGCACTCGGTCCACCAAATGCACATGACTCAATCCCACAAGCAGGGTTTCGTCTTCTCGCAGATAAGCGGCTCAACATCTCTCAATCAGAGTTTGACGCCCTCCTCTCAAGGCTAGAGGATGCGCAGTACTGGCCTGTCTTGTTCCTCAAAGCACTGCACGCCTATGCTCACTGGCTACATCTTCGCGCTCTCCCATCGTCACCGCACGAGCACGAACGCCGTTCCCAGATGGCCAAGCTGAGGGAAGAATGTCTCTCCGCCATCGACAGAGGGTGGGAGAAAGGTGTAGCCCTATGCGCAAACTTCGCAGGGGACTTGTACGCTCAGGGCGGGCTAGTCCCACGTTCGGGACAGCAAGCAAAGACCTGGTGGGAGCGTGCAGAAAAACTCGGTACGCCCTCCCCCTCTCCTACGCACCTTCGAGTTAACCCAGCCCAGGCTCTGTCCACGCGCTCAAGAAACTCACTCACCATCTCGGTTTTCAGCGAGGACCCGCCCGCCTCCTCCCGCTCGACATCCCCTCCTCTCTCCTGTACGCCCAGCGGGGCGCCCCCTTCTCCTCCTTCTGCGCCTACAGAGCAGCACTGTACTTCTACCGCCCGGTCGGCAGAACCCGGGGGCAGCATTTCTCCCGCGTAGGGGTAGAGGCAGACGACGGCGCTGCGGGGAAGTACCTGCTGTACGGGGCGAGGAGGGGGCATGTGAGGTGCCGGCTTGCACTGGCGAGGCTGCTGCTGGAACAGAGGGTAGGGGTGGAGGACGTCCTCCGCTGGGAGGGGGAGAGGCTGCATGCCCTCGGGAGGGAGGTGGACTGGGATGGCCAGCCTTGGATAGGGGAGGATCTGTGTTCCGAAGAGATGCTCTCCCTTGAAGAAGCCGCTTTCCCCCCTTCCGCCTCCCCTTCCGACCCCGCTGATCCGGAACTGGGACCGCTAGACCCAGCAACCCTCCATGCCGCAGGGATAAAACAAGCCTCGTGTTCCTTCCTCCACCCTCTGCCGGACGGCACCCAGGAGAGGAGAACGCAGTTTGTGCATATCGGACAGGTGGGGGATAAGGCGGATGCGAGGGTGTTGAGGAGGTGGAGGAGGAGGGCGAGGAGGGAGGAGGGGGTGAGTGTGCGGGTTAGGAGGCTGCCGACTGGGGAGGAGGGGGAGGAGCTGGAGCTGGGGATGGGGATGGGGTTGGGGTTGGACGAGCTGGGGGAAGGGGAAGGGTGGGAACAACAAATGAGGCAAAAGATCTTACAGGAGGAGGGAGGAGGAGAGTGGGGAAAAGAACTTGGTTTGAGCGAGGGGTTCGACGTCCCTCTGCATCTGCTTCGTCCGCGCTCGGCGATTGCGCCTTCGCCCTCGCCTTTCCCTTCCTCTGCCCCTCCCGAGCCCACCTCAGCCAACTTCCTGCCCTCAACCTCAACCTCCTCCGTCGTACCAGCTTCACCCTCAACATCAGCATTAGCACCAGCAGCAGTCCCAGCCTTATCGCCCATGCTCGTCCTATCCCCTCCCAGCCCACTCACCCCAGAAGAAAAACAGTCCCTCGCCCGAGTTCAAGTGCAAGCCCGGCTTCGCTCGCTCCAGCTCGTAGGTTCGCTCATAGACGGGATCCCTATCTCCGACCCCTCTGACCCCTCCGACCCCTCCGCCACTTTCCCCGTGCACCTCTCGTCTTCCTCCTCGGGGTGGAGCAAATCCAAACAAGAGGTGATGCGGGAAGCTACTGGCCTGCACGAGGAATGGAGGGAGCAAGAAGAGAAGGCGAGGACGTTGTTGTGCGACGAGCGGGCGTTGGCAGGTTGGAGGAAGGCTAGGGAGAAGAGTGGTGAGTCTTACTTGCTTGCTAGGATTTTTGCCTCTCGTGTTTTGCTTCTCGCTCGACGTTGCTTCCTGGGACGGACTCCTCCCTCCCCGCTGCCATCCCTCCCCTCTTACCTTCGTCGCATTCCACGCGTTCTAACCCCTCTTCCCCCCGCAGACCGTCGCGCCCTTCGCAAAGCCCAAGAAGCCCAAGCCCAAGCGCAGGACCCGATGCGCAAATGGAGGCTTCCTACCCCTCTTCCCTCCCCTGCCCATACCTCGGGGAGCAGGAAGCGGCCGGACATGGAGGTTCAGGCGCTGTTTGGCGTTTTGGGGGAGGCATGCACGGGGGAGGCAGGTGAGGATCCGGAGCTGGGGGATCTGAGTGAGGAAGTTGGGCCTAAGAGCCCGGGGCTGGGGACAGGGAAAGGGAAAGGGAAAGCCAAAGGGAGAGTGAGGTGGGCGGAAGAGGAAGACGTCTTTGCTCGGGTTATAGGACTTGGGTCTGAAGAGGTACACAGAGGGGGTTAGAATAGGGGACTACAAGTAGCAGGTGAACGCGCTCGTTGATCGTACTATGATCTTTTGGCGAACCCCTTCTTGCTTGGGATATCCCACCTGTTTGATCTACGCACTTATCCTCCGTTCCGTTACAGTCCTGCGCACAGTATGAAAAATGCCGAGGTTTGGAGCTGCGGAGGACTCGGTACTGCATCTGTATCGGCCAGGCGACAGAGGCAACACAGATGAGAGACACTTGGAACCAACTGCCGGTTGGAGTCGTATTTTTGCGGAGTGACCAGAGGTGCACAACCTTGAGGAGTAAGATCGGCCGCTTTCTTGGACTGTAACAGTTGGAAATAAGAGAATGCCTTGAGTCTCCTTGAAAAGTGTAACTCTATGTAAGGACAGAGTGCTAAGAGCCTCGACCACCGCCCGTCACTCGCATTTCTTTCTTTCCTTGTCACTGTACGTATCACATTGAACACAAGTACAATAATGTCACATCGCAGAATGCCGCATGGTTGGGTAGAGTACAATGGTATCGCCGCAAGTGCAACCTCATTCCGTATCAGTCATGGACTTGGTCTTCCGGTTCTTCGTCCCTCCCCCTCCCCTAGAATATCCACTTTCGCTTATCGTTAATTCTGCCCTCGGTATGGTAACCGTATCGTCCTCAGGCTCGCAGTGATCAAGAATGTCGAGGTCCGATGGAAGACTTTCGACCAGGGCAGCGTAATGGGAATAAGACTTCTCGCCAGTCTTGTAGAATATGCTACTGTCCCAATTCCTACCTTGAGCCATGTGAAGAATGGCGCTGGGACCATGTCCTCGTTTGAGGGCTTTGCGCGCCCGGGCTCTGACACTCTTCCCTGCTTCAAAAAGGTCTGCCGGCGTACAGCGGTGTCATCTCTGAGCTGAAACAGCAGATTCCGGACTTCGACCTGCCACGGCGCAGGAACGGGATCACTAGCGGGCACGCTATGAAGGAGCTTGTAGACAGCGACCCAGAACATCTCCTCGACGTCATGGAGAGGGGTGCCTCGGAAAGGGGGTGCCGGCTGCTCTGGAGTCTGGGACTCTGGTGCACCAGGGGTTTGTTGTCCCTCAAGGATAAGGGGGCTGAGTCGACTGCAAGTTATTTGTGCCCCATCGTCTGTCGTGGGAAGGTACATCCATTCAGACACGAGCCTCTCTGAAGACATGTAAAGCAAGGTTCCCTAGTATGCGCTGTTAGGGATGCGCACACAGATGAATACGAACATTCTCACAGTTCGAGCTGTGTGAGACGCAGAATCAGACCAATCTGTCGCATATTCTAGGTCACTGAGAGCTCCGGACGGCTCGCATCCCTCCTTCAATACCAAGTACATGTTGTAAAGACTGATATCTCGGTGTCGGTACTGGGCAAGCATGAGCAGGTTGAGTGCTGAAGAATGTCAGAGCTCTGTCGGGACGGGGTAGCCTCTGCGGTGCCTCACCTGTGGAAGAGTCGCGCAAGACAATATTGACATGGCTCGCGTTCTTTACCTGGCCTAACGGCACACCTACAGTGCCATACACTGCTCTCCACCGTTGACGCTGTATGCGTGGGGTATCGAAGGCTCTGCAGGCTGTAACAATCAAAGGTGGATTGGTGTCGGTGAGGCTTGTGCCTTGGCTACGAGTGACAGAGGCAAATTGATTGTAGACCATGTCCTGAGGAAGCTTGAGCGTACCGGCACTGTGTGCTGGGTCGTCGTCTTCCACATCTCCCGGCGTAGCGATGTACCGTTCTTCATCCTGCACGGCCCACGGGGTAATAATGGGGATGAAATATTGCCTGACGAAATCTAATTGCGTTTTCTGTTGCGCTTGGGTGTAATTGGCCGGCAAGGTCTTCTTCTATGCATCAAAGACGTTCAAAATTGTCTCTTCGGACAAGCGATCAACCTCGAGCCAAGCATCCTTGATGACGATTTTGTTCTTTTCATCATCCTCCGCGAGGAAAACATGAGTAGGTCGACCCCGGATATGATGGAGTCGATGTCTGAACAACATTTTCGTCGAAGTATAGGTTTTCATTTTTCCTTCCAGCGGTATTTTGAAGTCATAGCACTCGGACGACACTCGAGCGATGGTGGGATCCATTCCAAGATCCACCTCGCGAGCGTACGCTATGCGGATAACGTATTCGATAAGAAATCGGGGCTCCTGTCAAATGAAATGTATTAGACCAGATACGACGCGATTCTGTAGCTCCGCGCACCTCAGTAATGTCGATGTCCTCTGACCCCACCACGCCGTTTCTTGACATCTTGTAGCATCGCATTCTGTTGTCCACCAACGTCGAACTATACATAGCCCACCTAGTAAGATCGGTATCGAGGAGAACGTGTAGATCCCATATCACCTGCTTCAGCGCCTAAACGGAAAACAAGGTTTAGTCTTAAGTGTATTTCCTTGAGATGAAAAGCAGAACCTCGAATGCTTTGGCCCGATGTTTTCTAAATTCCTGCACCTCCCGGATACGGCGCCAGCTGATTCGATCAGGTTCCTGGGCGCTGGCGGAAGACAACGAACACGTAAGCTGACAACCATCAGGGTTATTCTTGTCAATCTCATTGCCGCCTTTTGTGATCGTATGAGGTTCCTGCACATAGAGGAGGGTGGATTGTCTAGCTTTGTACTCTACGGCAGAGGTCGACCGAGTTTTCATCGAAGGTTTTGCATCTGTGTTTGTCGCAATTTTCGGTGAACAAATTGCTACAATAATCTCTTCTGGGATGGACTTCAAAATCTCGTTGAAGATATCTACAAGCCCGTGGTAGACTGCCGGCTCTAATCTTGGATCCTTGCGAGGGGGATTGGGGAGACCCTTCCAGGTTTTGGTCTGCAGATTGTATACCCCATACTCCACAAGTTGATCAAGTACCTCGTCCACACTCGCAGAATTAATGTTGACTTTTGGTAACACAGATGTCAGCCAATAGGATTTGGTTTTCAGGGGTATACGGTCGCCCATGTCAACCATGAGGAGCTGCTGGCGGTCCTGGAATTTCCCCACCTCGAAGAGTGGCATGGACGTCGGCCATGGGCCACACGGTGCATCCTGGATAGATGATTGGGGCTCCTCGTTCTTGGGTGATGTAGAAGGCTCCATAGCTTGTTACCAGGGCGTGGAAGGGTAAAGCAAGCGATGGTCGCGCAAAATGAGAGTCTGTCGGGTTATCGAAGGCAATTCGACACGTGCTGATATGGACCACGTGATGCTCAACCCTGGGGGCTGGCTTTTACTTAAGACCCGCATTAATTGTGGCCCCCAAGATTGTATCCGATGCACACGAGACCTTGTGTGCAGAACCTGATCAGATGGATGTTCTTCACTAAAGCAAGATGAATCTATGCGCTGGGGAAGAGCTCATGAGACTAGGAGGGTGACAGTACTAGTGAAAGCTCCACGCAACAAATTGTGCGTTTATCACGTGCGCGCACGCGGTTCTACCAATGAGAACCGAGATGTTTGTCGAGTCCCATCAGACACAGGGCGTGTTATACAACCATCCTCATCTGTTTTATTACATTCGATGCAGCAATTGTACGATACATCAATGGGTGTCACAGCTGTATATCTCTACATGGGTATTTACGGAGCACAAAAACTATGCGTTATTGGTTTTGCGTTTCTTCGTCGCTCGGCCTTGATTGGGAGATTCACTCCCCGGTATCGATTGCTGTATCGGTGCCGCGTCCTTGAGGTCAGCATAATCCGCAATCTCTAGGTCCGTTACCATCGCACCGACCAGTTTGACAAAAGTCAGCCAGATTCTTTCTAGATTGAGGTGGAAGACGTCGGTGTTCCAATCCGTTTGATAGTCATAATGGGCTTTCGCAATGACTGCCCCAATGTCCTTCAGGACCAGCCACCACGATAAGAATGCGATAGGTACCATCTCCTCATCATTCGGTGGAGTCTTCAGGGGTACCGACACTCGACCAAAACGCATGAACTCCTTGCGATAGGCTGTGTCTGCAAACCCGAACAAGAGCTTCCGGACCTCGACCTGCCTTGGGGCAGGTACTGCATGAGCCGCAGGCACGCTGTACAAGAGCTTATAGACGGCCACCCAGTACAAGTCTTCTGCATCGTGCAAAGGGGTCACCCAGAACTCCGGTATTGGTATTTTTTCTCGCGAGGCTGCTTGGTCTTCAGGTGGCTCGAATCTTGTTAGAGGCATTTGGGTGAGTGGATGGACGAGCTCATGTGTATCAATATCATTGTGTCGGGGAGGCCGTTGGGGAAGGTACAACCACATAGAGACAACCTTTTCCGTCGCCATGAAGAGTGGGGTGCCCTAAGAGCGTCATTAGCAACGTGCAGCCGAATGCAAGCAGATGGTTCCGCATAGTCTCACAGTTCGTATCGTATGGAACCCGGAACGGGAGGTCCAGTCGGCCGCATACTCAACATCGCTCAGCGCTCCAGAAGGCTCTTGGCTGTCCCCTCCGACTAGGTACATATTGAACAGGCTCACGTCTCTGTGTCGATACTTGGCCAGCGTCAATAGCATGAGCGCTGAAGAGCATTAGACAGCATGATAGAAATGGAGAATGGCCCTCACCTGCCGTGCAGTCACGCAAAACAATGCAGACGTGTCTGACATTCATCACCATATTCAAGGGGACACCTACAGTCCCATAGACAGTTCTCCACCGCTGCCGCTTTATGCGAGGTGTATAGAGCGCTCTGCGCACCGCAGGTATCGCAGGAGGATAATTTTCGCTCAGGCTGGTCCCCAGACTACGGGTGGCGGATGCGAGTTGGTCGTACGCCATGTTTCGCGGAAGGTGGAACACGCCCGCACTGCTGTTCGGATCATCATCTTCAACATCGCCAGGCGTCATGATCATTCCTTGAACCACGTCTTGCACGGCCCAAGAAGTGATGATAGGGATAAAATACCGGCGCGCGCGTTCCATTCGCTGCTTCCTCTCCACAACAGAGCAGTCGGCTGGAATAGTCTTCTCATAGACCTCGAAGATGTTGCTGAGAATCTGTTCTTCCGACAGTCGATCAACTTCCAGCCAAGCATCCTTGAGGACGACTGGTTTCTCTTCTTTCTGGTCCTTCTTTTCTTTCTCGTCCTTCTTTCTTTCTCCTCTTCCACAAGGAGACATGGGTAGCACGGCCACGAATATGATGAACGCGATGTCTGAAGAACATTTGCTGTGATGTATATGTTCGCATTGTACCCCCGTGCGAGACCTGGAATTTGTAGCCAGAGGCGGTAC
>NW_024467218.1:364166-367227 GCF_000292625.1 Dacryopinax primogenitus | reverse complement strand
TCATCTTCAACATCGCCAGGCGTCATGATCATTCCTTGAACCACGTCTTGCACGGCCCAAGAAGTGATGATAGGGATAAAATACCGGCGCGCGCGTTCCATTCGCTGCTTCCTCTCCACAACAGAGCAGTCGGCTGGAATAGTCTTCTCATAGACCTCGAAGATGTTGCTGAGAATCTGTTCTTCCGACAGTCGATCAACTTCCAGCCAAGCATCCTTGAGGACGACTGGTTTCTCTTCTTTCTGGTCCTTCTTTTCTTTCTCGTCCTTCTTTTCTTTCTCCTCTTCCACAAGGAAGACATGGGTAGCACGGCCACGAATATGATGAACGCGATGTCTGAAGAACATTTGCTGTGATGTATATGTTCGCATTGTACCCCCGTGCGAGACCTGGAATTTGTAGCCAGAGGCGGTACGGGTGATTGTGGGGTCGATCCCAAGGTGGAACTCGCTTGCGCACCCTATCCGGATGACATATTCGACAAGAAAATGCGGATCCTGCTCAAATCAACATCAGATCACAGATATGCGGAGAGAGATCTCGCACCTGCCTCGGTAATATCCACCTCCTGGGATACCACCACACCTTCTCTCGACATCCTGTAGCCGCGCATGTTGTTGTTGATAATCGTCGACCCGTAGACGCACCATCGCCGGAGGTCGGTATCAAGGGGCATATGTAAATGCCATATTATCTGTCTGATGATCTGTAATGCAGAGATCAGACGAGTTACAAGTCTGACAATGGCAGGAGACAAGCCTCCTCCAAATCAGCTCGTGTCCCGTCCTTCTTGAACTCTTGAATCTCGCGAATATTGATCCAGCTGATCTTATCAATCGAAGTGGCATTGGCTGTAGATGATGTTATTCTGACAAAATTCGCGTCCGGTTTCGTGCGATCGTCTGGCCGTTCGTCTGTGGGGGGCGTGTACGGCTTTTGCTTGTAGATCAGCTTTTGCGGGGCAAGTGCTGGAGGCACAGCATCGAGGATGGCGCTGAAAATAGGCACGAGCGGTTGATAAACCTTCGTTTCATGTCTGGGATCGGTTTTGGGAGGCTTCCTCAATTCTCTCCAAGTCTTCGAAACAGGGCAGTATATCCCGTCCTGCACGAGACGCTTGTATACACCATTGATGTCGTCGCGAGTGAGTTTCGTGGGCGGCAGGATATCTGAGAGCCAGTGTGCTTGAGTTTTCTCAGGCAACGTCTTGCCCAGCTTGGCGCCCAAGAGCTCCTTCCGGTGTTCGAGTTTACCGGACTCGAAGAGTGGCGGAGACGTTGGCCATTGACCAGACGGGGTATCCTGAACAGATGATTGCAGATGTTCAGTTCTTGGTGGGGTAGAAGGTGGTTCCATAGTCAATAATTATGACATGGAGGTATAAGCAGTTGGTCGTGCGGAAGAGAAAGGTGTTGTGTAGGTTCTCCTGATGAAGGAGTCACTTGAATGGCGACGGATGCTTTTCGTGCGTGTTACAGCGCTCACTGAGCAGGCAATTGACTGGCCTCGCTCATGCCAATGATATTCACTTGCTCTCATGTCAAGACTCACAGTTCATCAAATATCTCAATTGCCTCTTCAGGACATGCTTGGGGACAGCCCAGTTGTACCAATCCTCCTCCCAGGCTTTGGGGATGACTGCGGGCATTTATGGAGTCATACATATTTGTTGGAGATGGACCATGCTTGCCAGCTGGACAGCTGTACAGGTAGGGTAGTCACCTTCCCTATTTGGGAAGCAGATGCTCTCCATGCAATGAAAACATGTAACATTCATTCCCAGTATCCTCCCTTTGAGCTAAGTCGAACATCAAGCACCACACACAATCTTAGTTTAATGGAGAGTGAAAGCAGCCAGCACCACCCACAATCCATACATTTTCTAATTCCTACCCTGGCTTGCCATGCAAAAGAGCTGCTGAACTTGTGATTTCCATGCCGTCTTGATTGAGTATGATGGTGGGATCAATCCTGAGGTTGATCCATGGGCAAACAGATGGAACATATTCAATCAAGAAGTGAGGTTCCTGCTCAGCTCAGCATCAAACAGACATTGAGACACACCTCATTAATATCAACCTCCTCCAACACTACTATGCATTCTCTCAACATCTTGTAACCTCACATGATATTGCTGAAGAATGTTGGGCTGTGGACATACCATCGATATCATTGTCAAGAGCCAGATGGAGATATCATTTCACTTGTTTCACTATCTGATTATGTTCATCAGTCACATTCCATCCATGTGACTCAGTGGGACAAAACCTCATCTGATTTGCTCAACCATGCCCTCAGCACCTGCACCTCATGAACACACTCCCAACCATTAGCTGCTGTGGGACCCGTTCACCAGGAAGACCTTGTGAAATATGCACTGATCCAACCCAAGAGGTGTCCAAAATATTGGTCAGATGGGTGGTGTGTGAGAACTCGCTAGGGAAGGAGGGGAGAGAAGGGGAAAGTCAGTAGAAACATGGGAGTCAAGTCTGTAGCTGAGCTACCAAAAGTTGGTCTGTAATAATTCAGAGGTCAGTCTCCATCTAGTCAAGTACATCCAGTCAAGTCAAATATGCTAAGTCAAGATGATGCTGCCTATCCAGTATGGGGATAATCAGATCTGTATAACACTATCAGAAAAGGGGCAGAATAAGCTAGATACAGGAGTTTCTGGAAACTACTTATACTAGCTACTAAAAACCATACTCTATACTAGTCTGGTCTCTGGATACCTCTCCTAGACAGGCATTGGCATGCGAAATATCCATGTGGGTCAATCCCATTGTGGAGGAAACCTGCTGTTGTCATGCCGAATATGTGGGTGGTCCTGTTACCTGGGGAATCCTAGTAGTTGCCATGCCAAATATCCAGGTAGGGTCAAGACTTGTTGCTGGGGTGCATTGTCTGCATAGTGAGGGTCTGTAGTGCTGCGCAACAGTCTCTAAGGCCCAAAAATAGCCATGGGAATATTGGCCTGACACACCCCGCCAGAGGTGGGGTTGTTCAGCACCTGTCAGGGCACCAGCTCATTGCTTGGTCAAGAGACATGACTAAGCCTTTA
>NW_024467218.1:355888-358164 GCF_000292625.1 Dacryopinax primogenitus | reverse complement strand
TGTGTCCTGAGTCCTGTGTCCTGTGTCCTGTGTCCTGTGTCCTGTGTCCTGTGTCCTGTGTCCTGTGTCCTGTGTCCTGTGTCCTGTGTCCTGTGTCCTGTGTCCTGTGTCCTGTGTCCTGTGTCCTGTGTCCTGTGTCCTGTGTCCTGTGTCCTGTGTCCTGTGTCCTGTGTCCTGTGTCCTGTGTCCTGTGTCCTGTGTCCTGTGTCCCATGTCCTGTGTCCCATCTCCCATCTCCCATCTCCCGTGTCCCATGTCCCATCTTCTGTGTCCCATGTCCCATGCTCCATCTCCTGTGTCTCATGTCCTGTGTCCCATCTCCCCTCTCTCATCTGCTGTCTGCTGTCTGCCATTTGTCATCTGCCATCTGCCATCTTCCATCTGCCATCTGCTGTCTCCCATGTCCTGTATCTGGTGGCCCACCTCCTGTATCCTGTCTCCCATCCCCTCTCCAATATCCTATTTCTGTGAGTGCTTTATATAGTAAAGGTCCAGGGTAGAATATTTTTGTTGGTTAAGGTTATATAAGTCTTCTTTCCAGTCTATGTAGCTCTATAGTCAATATACATCATGTGTGCTATACCTTGCATGCATGTATTTAATATATTATATGTTGAATATTTGGGGATATGGGTTAGATGTAGGGTTTAAAAAGGGCCAGGGTTAAGTAACCCTCAGCCCTCCTAGGGACCCGCACTGCCGCAGTGGAAGCAGATTTAGTTCCACTTCTAAATTTGGACTTAGGGTCCGGATTTACTTCCTACCACGTGCTTTTCGCGCGTGGTTTTGCCCCCGGCTTCTTCGGATTGCTTTCAGTATATAGGATTCTACGATGGGACTCACGCAGGGAGTGCTATACAACCATCCTCTTCTGTTTTATTACATTCCAGCAGCAATTGTATGATACATCAAGGAGTGTCCCAGTTGTATATCTCTACAGGGGTATTGTGGGAGCACAAAAACTACTCGTTATCGGTTTTGCGTTTCTTCGTCGCCGGGCCTTGACTGGGAGATTCACTCTATGGTATCGATTTGTTTATCCGTGCCGCGTCCTCCTTAGGGTCAGGATAAACCGCAATTTCTAGATCCGTTGGCATGGCATCCACTAGTTTGGTGTAAATGAGAAAGGTTCGCTGTAGATTGGGGTAAAAGACATCGTTACTCCAACTCGCCTGATAAGGATAGTGGGCCTTCTTGATGGCTTTCCCGACGCCCTTTAACGACAACCACCAGGGCAAGAATGCGGCGGGCACCATTTCCTCGTCAGTTGCTTCTGGCTTCCAGGGATCCGACAGCCGACCACGGCTGATAAAGTCTTTCCGATTGATGGTCGTGTCAGGTCCAAACCCGAACAAGAGATTCCGGATCTCAACCTGTCGTGGGGCCGGCACCGGATTAGCGGCAGGCACGCTATAGAAGAGCTTATATACGGCCACCCAATACAAGTCTTCAGCATCATGCAGAGGGGTGACCCAAGACTTGGGCTTTGGCATGTTCACCTGAGGTGCCTGGTCTGCCGATGGTGGAACAAATATTGTGCGTGCCCGGGTGAAGGGATCGGAGAGCTCATCTGTTCCACTTTCATCGTCATCGTCATTGTCGGGGAGGTACAACCACCGACCGAGAAGCTTTTCTGCCGCCATGAAGATCGGGGTACCCTGATAGCGTCATCAGCAACGTGCATCAAGAGAATTTAGAGGGCTCTCACAGTTCGTATCGTGTGCAACGCAGTGCGGGAGTTCCAATCGGCCGCATACTCGAGGTCACTTAGCGCTCCAGATGGCTCCTTGACTTTCTCTTCCACTAGGTACATATTGTAGAGACTGATATCTCTATGCCGATACTCAGCCTGAGTCAGCAGCATGAGTGCTGAAGACGTTTAGAACAAAGGCAATATAAAGGGGGAATCGTGGTCACCTGCGGAACAGTCGCGCAAAACAATACTGACATGCCTCGCATTCGAAACATTGTTTAAAGGAATGCCAACAGTCCCATAGACAGTTCTCCAGCGCTGCCGCTGCATGCGGGGTGTACCGTTCGCTCTGCGGGTAACAGCTGTCACAGGAGGGTAACTTCCGCTCAGGCTAGTCCCCAGACTACGGGTGGCGGATGCGAGTTGGTCGTACGCCACGTTTCGTGGAAGTTCGAACACGCCCGCACTGCTGTTCGGATCATCATCTTCAACATCGCCAGGCGTCATGATCATTCCTTGAACCACGTCTTGCACGGCCCAAGAAGTGATGATAGGGATAAAATACCGGCGCGCGCGATCCATT
>NW_024467218.1:241929-355868 GCF_000292625.1 Dacryopinax primogenitus | reverse complement strand
GGCTCCTTGACTTTCTCTTCCACTAGGTACATATTGTAGAGACTGATATCTCTATGCCGATACTCAGCCTGAGTCAGCAGCATGAGTGCTGAAGACGTTTAGAACAAAGGCAATATAAAGGGGGAATCGTGGTCACCTGCGGAACAGTCGCGCAAAACAATACTGACATGCCTCGCATTCGAAACATTGTTTAAAGGAATGCCAACAGTCCCATAGACAGTTCTCCAGCGCTGCCGCTGCATGCGGGGTGTACCGTTCGCTCTGCGGGTAACAGCTGTCACAGGAGGGTAACTTCCGCTCAGGCTAGTCCCCAGACTACGGGTGGCGGATGCGAGTTGGTCGTACGCCACGTTTCGTGGAAGTTCGAACACGCCCGCACTGCTGTTCGGATCATCATCTTCAACATCGCCAGGCGTCATGATCATTCCTTGAACCACGTCTTGCACGGCCCAAGAAGTGATGATAGGGATAAAATACCGGCGCGCGCGATCCATTCGCTGCTTCCTCTCCACAACAGAGCAGTCGGCTGGAATAGTCTTCTCATAGGCCTCGAAGACATTCCCGAGAATCTGTCCTTCTGAGGGCCGATCAACTTCAAGCCAAGCATCCTTCAACACCGCCATTGTCTTCTCGTCGTCATCCTCTAGCAGGAATACATGGGTAGCACGACCACGAATATGATGGAGGCGATGTTTGAAAAGCCTCGTCTTCGAAGTATATTTATTTATCGTCCCAGTGTGTGGGATCCTGAACTCGTAATTCCGATTTCCATTCAGTATGATGGTGGGATCGATCCCAAGGTCGAATTCCTCTCCGAATGCAATCCGAATCACGTATTCGATAAAGAAACGGGGTTCCTAGTTAGATCAGTATCATATTGGTGGTAGAATCGCAAAGCCTCGGGACACACCTCGGTTATGTCAACCTCCTCCGACACCACCACACCTTCTCTCGACATCTTGTAGCATCGCATGATCATGCCGGCAATCGTCTCTCCATAGGTGCACCAGCGTCTGAGATCGTTGTCGAGGGGCATATGCAGATGCCATATCACCTGCAAGAGTCAAGCGACGTCCAGGTCCATGATAGAATGAGACAGACATCTTCCAAATCACCCGGAGTGTCGTTCTTCCTGAATTCCGCGATGTCGCGAATGTCGAGCCAACTTACTTGCTCAGGAGTTTTAGCAACAGCTGTGGACGACGCTTTGGTCACGGAAAAAGCGTCCGGTTCAGTCCGATCGACTTGGCGGCCGTGTACGGGTGGGGTGAACGGCCTCTGCCGGTAAACCAACTTCGGTGAGGCAAATATTGAAGATGCAGATGCAGCTTCGATAATCGCACTGATGATAGGGATGAGCGCCGCATAGACCTCCGTTTCGTGTCTGGGGTCGCTTTTTGGGATTTTCGGCAGGTCTTTCCAAGCCTTCGTCACAGGATTGTATTGCCCCGTCGCGACGATGTGGTCGTATACATGTTTCACATCGGATGGACTGATGTCCAAATGAGGCAATATAGATGAGAGCCAATGTGATTTCGTTTTCACAGGCAACGTTGGGCCAAGCTCAGCAGTCAGGTGCCTTTGGTGGATGTCGAGTTCACGGGAGTCAAATAGTTGCGTGGAGGTTGGCCATTGGCCATACGGGGTATCCGCTACAGACGACCGGAGTTGTTCGTTATTTGGTGGTGTTGAAGGCTCCATCAGTTGGTCGTTCGGAGTGAACTCACTGCGCGCCGTCGCGACAAATTAAAGTCGAAGGGTCACGTGAATGCCAGACCCCTAAAAATAGTCCCTTGCCTGCCCGCGACAAATACTTCTGTCTGCAGACTAATTTCTGACCGGGGAGCAGGTACTGATACAGCGGCGACGCGGAGATGTAACGCTTTTTGACCAGAACCATCACCATCTACCATGACCGCATACCAGCCCAGAGGTATGTCGGACGTTCTATGCAGCCCTCGGCGACTCGCAGATCAGCAAGTCGCTCTGACGAACCTCGCGCATACGTCGTCCTTTGCAAATCGACCTCTTCCCTCTGTTCACATCACAATGTCGTTCACGTGTGAGAGTATAGACGCGAGCCAGTGTTATTTAGTTTTGGCAGGTAACGTTTGCCCACTCCGGCACATAGGAGCTCCTTCAGTTCGCCAGACTCATTGCGTTGGTCATCGCCCAGTCCGCGTACTTATCCTGAGCAGATGAATGGGGCTGTTCATCCTTTGGCAGTGCAGAAAGCTCCATACATAAAGCTATAAAACAGTTAATCGAACAGAGGGAATAGGAGATGCCCGCAGACCGGTGCGAGACATGGGACGCGTCTAAGGTTGCATAGGATCACGTGACACTCAATTTCACCACCGGGCACATGAAAAATGTGCGCATTTTCTCCATGAAATGGAGACAAGCAGTAGAGGACCGCTCTGCTGAGCGCGTTTCCGAACAGAGAACATCACACCAGGTACGCAACCATGACATAAAACTCCAAGCAAAAAGCAGCAGGCACGGCCCGCGATCCATACATATACCTACATTCCTACCCCGGCTTGCCGGACATAAGAGCCAGGCCCGCACAGCGGACAAATACACGAGAAGAAGAAAAGAGAACTAGACTAGTTGATCAGTGCGGAGATGAGGTAGATGAGGAAGGGGTGCGGGTAGGGAAGGGGGACGACTGGCACCCCCCTTAGCCAGCTGGACGGCTTGCGTCCAGTCCTTGATGGAGACAGAAGGTTACACGACCCAGTCCCACACCACCCCGCTGATCCTTCCTTCCGCCGGGTCGGCGAACCTGTTGAACACGCTTGTGCTCATGTCCAAGTCCCACTCTGCGCACCCGACACACCTATCCTGCACGGTAACGATCTGTGTCACACCCTTGTAGGTGGCAGTAATCTGCCTCCCGCAGATAGGGTTCTTGTTCGGGTTGGCGGTCGCACCGGGGAACCCGTCATAGATGATGTGCGAGACGGCAACGATCGCGTCAGAGGGGACGTTGGTCACACCGCACGCGCCGAGACCGACGTCGTAGAACGTGCCCTGGCCGGTATGGGACCCGTTCAGGATCCCAAGAGGGTCGTTGGCCGACCCGCCGGAGCCGGAGTCGGAGCCAGAGTCTGAGCCAGAGTCGGAGCCAGACGACGGGCTGGGAGTAGGCTCGGCACTGCTGGAGGTCGGAGTGGAAGTGGGAGGAGGGTCCTGAGCCTGTGCCGTAGCTGTAGAGTAGGATCTCGGTCAGAACACGCGCATACATGTACTAAAGAGGGACGTACGCGAGCCAGCGACGTTCCCAGCACCATTGTCACTGCCCTGGGTAGGGTCCGAGGCGGCGCTGGAGCTGGAACCACCACCAGCACCAGATCCACCCGATTTAGGAGTGCAACGCTTGCCCTTCTTGTTCACGCTGCGCTTGCTGGGTTCCGCCTCAGAGCCTTTCTGCATGAGCTCGTAGTGGGGGGAAGACTCGTAGGACCCCCGTTCTGCCGGAGTGAGGCGTGCGAGGGCGGCATGGTGGGCCGCGCGGTTGAGAGGGGTGACGAGGGCGAGGGAGAAGGGGAGGAGAGCGATGAGCAAGACCGAGGCGCGCATGTTGAGTTGCTTGAGGTGGTTGAAAGGGGTGAGGGTGCGGGTGCAGGTGAAGACGGAGAGCGCGGGTAAGGGTTACGGTCTGCGTGAAAGATGTGGTGGTATTTAACGAGCGGCGGTGATGGCCCTAGAGAGGGAGTTAGCGTCGATGTCGGATGAGAGTGTGTTAGAATGCATGCTGGCTGACTGGATTCTCCCGTGCAGACGAGAGAGAGCAGGGGAGAAGGAGAAGAAGGGGGTGGAAATGAGCTGAGCGTTGAAAAAGAGGGGACGTACGTGAAAGGACGGACAAACGAGAGACCTGGGGTGGGTCTGAGCGGTTAAGAGAGGAGTGGGCGAGGTTGAGGTGAGGTAGAAAGAGACAAGTGATTGGGGGGATAAAAACGAGGGGACGGTTTGCAGGTAAAGAAGGGAGGGGACTCAGGGGGGGGACAGAGGTGGGCTAAGGGGGTAAGAGCATAAACGTATTCAATTCACGCCATGACAACACACCTTTACATCGCCATCCCGCCCTGACACCCCATCGGTTCGGCCAGAGCCCAGACGGCTCTTTATTTTTAGGGTTCGATTCTCTCGGGCCCTTTTCATCAACCGCAACACATGTACAGCTCAGGCCTAATACAGAAAACAGCTTTGTACAAAACGCGCCTTAATCCTCCCTCGGCATCCCTTAAGCAGATCTCACCTCGCATACCGCAGAATCGGACCGAGGTGTCTTGATCCACTGGCGCGTCATGCATTCGGAAAAAGGATCGAGAGCTTTTGTTTGCTGCGCACCCTGATTTCTCGGAGCCGCGCTTCCTTCTAGTCACGTGCTCTGGATGTACGCCCCGTTGAACGAGACGCTGAGTCGCGTGGAAAGACCAGAGCACTTTACAAATGGCTGCCACGATTACCGATGACAATCGACCTATCCGGACAGCCCCTCCCCGTGCCGCCCACCACTACCAAGCACTTGCAGTACAGTCTTGCATGACGCGTACGGTCTCTGCGGTATGCTCTGTCATCCCTAGAAGTGAGGGACCGGTTACTTGGCTATCTCCTTCCGCTCCTTGCCTGCGAGAGCATTTCATGCAATGTCAAGGTCAAGGTGCTAGATCTTGCAGACCTGTATTTCTAGTATCGTGTTCTCATCTGTCAAAAGCTTTACGTGGTTGCCCTTATGAGCAAGCTGACCTTTCCCTAGTCGAACGACACACACCAACACCTAACTCATCTGTCCCTCTGTCCCGACCCTCTCTTGACAATGCCGCTGCTTTGCTTCCTCTTCTAATAGATCTAGCGGAGCCACCTTGCAGTCATCAAGATAGGTCCATCTATCCTGGTCTTCTGGTCGCGACGAACCAAACAGTCATGTTCACAATAACCAACCTCAACGTGCAGCACCAACTACGCTATCAAAGTCCTGCAAAGGTGTGTAAGTGCAACATCCAGTCTCTTGGTTCACAGTGCAATAATTTCTCTCTTACTATGGAAACCGGTTTCTTCATCCCAATTACCAACTTTTAAGAATGGTAGAACGAACGAAACCTTAGCACATGGCGACAAGAACATGGTTTGGATCCAACACAGCTCTCCCACGGGCTGTCGCTTGGGGCACGGTATGCTGTCGAAGCGTATTTGAAGGAGTTCGCCGGCGTCGAGTGCCGGCATTGGCACTTGAATCCCAAGTACGAAGTCGACTACTTACACGTTTGTATGCGGTACAGAACTGGCAAGACGACCAACCAGCCTGGTGTTTTCATTACCATGAGATGGTATTGTGCCCGGTTCACACAGGATCAGTACGGTCCATCCGATAGAGAGTTTGCACGCAAATTACGCTCCGTTGGCTAGGACAAGTTTGTTTTTGCTTCTATATTGAGAGGAGAAAGATTGCACCTTGAAAGAAGAGATATTGTTCCCTTGGACTTTGACGTGAGTTCACCTGCTCAATTTTACGGCTGCTGCCGATTCATGCTATAACAATGGCAATGAACTATTGGACAACAATACGCATTGCACAGCGCAGAATGGACTTGGTAGGACAGACCGGGAGAATCGCTGCAAGTTAGAAGCGGTCAATATAACGGTATTGGTAACCTCCGTTCACCTGCTTAAGCAGCATGGTGTGATCCCACAATCACTTCATTTTTTCGATACCATGGGAGTTCCTGTACAATGCCAGCTATGAAAAGGTTATGAACATTAAATCGGATAAATTTTTAGTTCCCCGCGCAACGGCATCCAAAACCATCTGGTGTATGGGAGCTGCCAGCCAGTGTCACGTGGGGATGACCGTACAGAGGGGAGACCCTTTTGTTGAGCGCTTGTTTGTTGTCGACCTCCTCATCCACTCCTCGGCGACACACGATTCTTCTCCTTTTCTCCTTATTCAAACGATGTGCTCCTCGACCTCTCAACCGGCATTTGCATCTTCGACATTATCCACCTCCCGACCTTCAGTCCTCTCTCGCGTTCCTACCGAAATATGGGAGTTAATTCTCTCTTTCTCCGTCTCCCTACCCCTTCCACCAGGCTACCTCATCCATCCACCCTCTCCATCACTCTCGGGGACCATCCACCCAGGAACGGGAGCGTTCACACTATCTCCGTTCACCCCGCCGCAGATGCACTGGGACGGACTGCGCTCATCCATCGCCTGCACCTACAGCGACAAGCTCGCTGCGATTCGCACGCGCCGGCGACTTGCTCAAGTCTCACGCGCCTTTCGCAAGCTCAGCCAGCGCCTCCCTGTATGGCGCACGAACATCGAATGGCTCGTAGTTCCCATGGATATGGATGCCCGCCATACCATCATCGCACTCGCCGAAGACCGCCCCTTCGGTCGGGTGGGCAGGCTCGTAAGACGGCTCGAGTTCTTGCCAGGCGCTGAGAACGCAGGGATGCCCACACCCTGGAGGAACAGACCTGATGAGGGACTGTTGCGCCGGATTATAGGGCATTGTACGGAGCTGGAGGAAATGTGGTGCGGGGTATACGTATCCAACCTTACCCAGGCCGTGGTGAACGCATGTGGCAAGACGCTGCGCACGTTCTCGTACTCTGAGTGGAACGTGACTACACGAGATGTATATTCACTGCTTGCCCACTGCCCGAAGCTGGAAGTACTTCGATTCACCTACGTCGTTTTGCCGTCTACAACGACATCCGGCACGACAACAACACCCACGGAGGAGCCCTTCCTGGCCTATGGATCTCTCCCTCCACTGGCGCTGCATACCCTCGCATTCTGCCTATCCGAAGCATGTGACGCTCTCCTAGGATGGATGTCAACGCTACAGATGCCCCACCTCAAGTATCTCAAGATCGAGCGAGATTTCCGGCGGACCCAGCAGCCCGGGCCCGATAATGCTGCTGCTGCCCCTGAGGGCAATGGCGATGACGGAGGAGAACCCGACGCCGACTGGCCTGTCCCGCCTCTTGTCCCCCTTCCTGCGGCTGCAGCACTCGTTCCGACATATATGCATGCCTGGCAGCCGCACCTAACGCCCATCGGTACCCTTCCTCCCCACCCACCCGCCGGACTGTTCACCGAAGAGCCGCCTCTTCCTCCAGGGCTCGCCGCGTTCTTCCACTCCCACGGTCAGGGAATAGAGACGCTTGAAGTACTCGAAACATTTGATCCACTCCTCCTCCTGCCCTCGCTCGGTTGGGCTCTTCTCGCTCTCTGCCCAAACGCACAGGAATTTGTAACGTGCCTCCCAGGTGCAGCGTACGGCGTTGCTTGCGTCCCCCGCTCTCATTCGAACCTGCGACGAGTAGGGTGTTACGGTTTCTGGATCGGCGCGCACAGTGTAGGCTTCCCAGGGATAGGAGAAGAAGAAGAGGACCGAAGAACAAGGACACATTTGGAGAACGTGCTCGATGCGGTTATTGGCTTGATTGGCGGTGATGTATGTAGGTTGGAGTTGATCAGGTTCTTCGATGTCCAGAAGGGGAGAGTCAGCGCGAGGCGTGTCCATGAAAGCACCGAGGATGCTAGCTTGAGGAATCGTGGGAATTCTGGAGCTTTGCTAGGCGCGGGAAGGACTGAAATAGGAACAGTGGGGCCGTTTCCGCTCGACGCCGTTACGAACCCCGTCAGCAACCCGCGGCCCCTCCCTTCCAGCCTCCCATCACCTCTCTCCGATGAGCGGGACGATAGCTTCCCCCAGCCTGAGCACGCCAAGACTCTGCGAACGATCCGGGACTTGTGTGCAGCCAATGGAGTGAGGTTCGAAGACGCTCAGGGAGAACTGGTGGGCTGCTGGCCGGAGAGGAGGTTGATGTGGCGCGACTTGGGGGGAGTGGCTTAGGCCCGGGAGGTTTATCGATGATTATATACATAGTTTTACTATGGCCCTGTGCCATTCTTTGTTTAATTCTTTTGTGGCTGCTTGTGGTAGACATCATCAAAACATGACCTCGCTTACGACTTTTTTCGGAGCCGAGGATTTTCCGACCTCAGGGTCCTGTTTTCCTACCTTTGGACGAGCTTTCTACACACAGTACTGCACCGAATATAATATATCCACTGCTTAACTTCATACTCTGCTGTAATAATGCGCGGCTCTGCTGTACTCTTGCTTGGCTTGTATAGGTCATGGACTTCCGCTCATGCATCAAGAACGTCGGCTTGGGCCTCCAGTCTTCGAGGCACGCGCAACTCAAGTTCACTGCTGACTGCCCACCAGCCTAACGTTGACGCACCTCCTCATGACTCCTCTGAACGTGTGGAGCCACCATTGCCCTCCAATTCGGAGGCTCTCACTTCGAATTTTGTCGCCCCTGCGTGGCTACGTACACCAGCCGATGAAGTCATGCGACCAAATCCCGACGACCCCGACGACCCCGGCTTGTTCATGGCGAGGATGCTTTGGAGACGACTCGGCAATGCGAAATTCAAGAATTTGCGGCACTTGACGGGCCTTACCCACTTCGAGCTAATGCAATTGGCGGACTTGGCTGAAAAAGGGAATGTTGCAGATCCAGCGGCAGAGGCGGAGATCCTCCGATGTGCGTAAACATCTTCGCATGTTGGTGTTGTGGCTAATGGTACAACAAGTTGTGTCTGCCTCACATCATAAGCTCCCACCTAGACAGATGTTGTATCATTTGGCGAATCAGTTGCGCTCACTCCAAAGCTCGTTCTTGGTTTCAACCGAATTCCTCTCACCCTTCTGACAATATTTTAGGGCTCAGTCATCTGAAACGTGTTCTGCTCTGGATTGCCCTAAATAATGGCGAGGAAGGTGGTGTTCCCGCCGCAGCATATGAGTTGTTGCAGGAGAAGGCACGGGAAAGTTACTATTACGCCGTTAACCACGAGGTTTCGCCGGAATACGAAAGGATCAATCATGCTCTACGGCGGTTCAAGGAACGCGGTGAAGATCTCGTAGAAGCCTATTTGGGTCTTTCCGCATTTCTGGAATCGGAGCTGCTTCGTACGCATGGCCGCTTGAGCGAAACGAAACGCAATGAACTTGCCAAGGATTCGGTGGATGCCCTGCAGCGTGCAGCTGCGAAGGGTCGCCGGATGGCAATGTCCCTCTTAGGAAGGCTTTATGCGGCTGGTACACTGACAGAGAGGAATGGAATGCTCGCGCGCCTCTTCTGGGAAGAGGGACATAAACGGGGTGCGATGAAGAAACAAGTTCTGTTTTTTTTTCTGATTGCTGACTCGAACAAAGGCTCTCCTTCGTGTTCTTGGAACCTCGCTGTGTGGCACAGTCGTCTGACCCCTGTCTGGGACGTGTTGCCACTGAAACTGGACAAGGCCCGAGAATACGCCGAGTCTCTCGTATTTCGGACCACTTGGGGTGCTGGCCGAGCAGCCCAGTGGTATTACTTGAAGCCAGGAATTACTCCGGAAAAACACAAGAAGTTTTGGGGTTGCAATCACGATGACGAGAGAGCCGCAGCGTCCACCGCCTGGAGTGCACGGGCAAATTCGGGAGAGGGAAAGTTGTTATGGGCCGAAATGCTGCTCTATAATAAGGCAAACATGGACAGCGGTCTCAGCCTCGTGCAAGACTATTGGCGGTACTTGGAGAAGCACCCGGAGCCAGTGGTCGGCGACGAGGCTGTGGACGATACACAGGACTTGGTTCACCTTGAAGATGAAGAAGATGCCTCTGACTCATTGCCGCAACTCAGCAACGGCATGATCCTACCAAGGTTCTTCAAGTCTTTTGGCGAGATCATCGTGGAGCCTAAGGGACGACCCTCGACACGAAAAGAGCAATTGATGCTGGCTCTCAACTTGATCAAGGACCCGACCATTAGGCTTCAAAGTCGGAACGAAAGGAAGGGACTTCTTGTCCTGGCGGAGCGGTTGATACACGAAGCAAATCGCGGCCTGCCGGCCCTTCCAACCCAAGACGATTTTCGATTGGTCCAGAAACATCATAGTCGTATGTTGATCGTCGGTCTGGTCCTTGGTATCTTTGTTGATGCCCTCTTAGTAGAATGGGATCATATCCTGCATGAAATGGCCGTTTCGCGTGGAGATGTTCGACGACCAACTTTCTCAGATATGACGTTAGCGCGTATGGACAAATAACAACTCAGTGCCTCATCAGGAGTACGTGTGATGGGACTCGAGACTTACCCGCCTGTCTAATACCGCCCTAGCCAGATGTTCCTCGTCCGTTGGACCGGTCACTGGGTATATCTTGACTGGGATCTGCGCTGGATTCCTCTAGAATACGGTCCCAACGTAGTCGATACCCGACATACAGTTACATAGGGCCACACCACCAGCAGCGAACAGGCACGATGATGTCTTGTGAATCTCTCTTTCTAATATTAGAGTATGTCCCCTATATTCGCATCGCACCACTCTCTCAGTTTCCTTGAAATCACGCGATTCCCTTCCTCGTTGGGGTGGAGCATATCGGGGCACAGACTACCATCTACCCAGCCTGCCGTTCTAACATACCACACCTGCTCCGCATAGCCTTTGCCCCCCCACTCATTGGACAGGTCATCGATCATCTGTTCGATCTCAGGCTCAAGGACGCCTGTGCGATTCCAGTCGCCGTTGGGGGAACGACTGTGAAAGCCGAACGGCGCGACGAAGACAATATGACGCAAGGAAGGAGAGAGGCGTGCCACAAGTGTGTTGAAGAATCCCTTGAGAGCCTCGAGGAAATCCGCAGCAGAAACACCGCTAGAAATGTCATTCGACCCTGCCGCCAAGGTGAGCTACAGTAGAACGTGCTCAGAACCACAGAAAGATAGAACGAACCAATAGAGATGAAGATCACATCTACCTTCTCTGCTTCCAGTCCACCTTTCCGGCTTCCGAATGCACCGACGCCCTCCCATCCATCCCAGAACCTCTTATCCATCCCAAGAAACTCCTTCTCCTCCCTAGTTCCCTCTACCAGGGGAATTCCCGGTCGCGCAACGACGGTAATAAACACGGCTTTGCCTGAAGAACGAAGATCGCGAGTCAGCAGCAGAGGCCACCCGGTGAAGGACCCGTATGGAAGAGGGGGCGGGCGAATGTCCGGAGCAGATGCGCCCGTGGTCTGGGATGCACCAATGAATAAGAGTCTGCGAGGTTGGGTATCTGGGGTGGGAAAGAGGGGAAACAACGAGTATCCCTCTGCGATTGTCAACGTGGGAACAAGAGGGAGAGCGACAATGACACGTACCGGAAATGAGCAGCTCATCAAGCTCTAAGCGGCCTCCAAGCGCTCCGAACACAAGCTCAACAACCTGTCCCCCTTTGATTGACGGACCGTCGTAGAGTACAATGTCGTTTGCTGCACTGATCATGCTCCTCTGTATCTCTCCTTCGCCTGCTCTGCAGTCTGCACCTCTATGAGCAATGGCGAGGACCGGAGGCGAAGACCCTCACATATCACACAAGGAACTTCCAGCTTCCCAAGCCGAGGATGGTCAACTAGATTATCTGTTGTCAGGCATCTGGCCATCATGCCGAAGCGCAAGCTCACCCGTACTCCCCTTCGTTCCCATGCCCGTTCTGAGCACAATCTTGGGTGCATCCGTCTTGAGCAACATCACGCTCGCTCCCCAAATACAGGTCGCGGGATTGGCAGCAGACCAGCGACCTTGCCAGCTAATCAACGGTGAATTTATCACATTAGCGAGTGTCATCGTGCTGATCGTTTTGTTGCAAAGGGTGGGAAGAGGTAGAATGCAGTGAGGAGAAGAAGGGTGGATCTCCCTCTGTCAGCGCAGTAATGTCCTGCGCATGTGATGATTCCTCTGATGAGAACTGCGCGATGTTAGCCAAATGGACGATTATGGCCGTTCGTGGGTGCTGTCACGTGAGTCAAAGGAATGACGTCAGCGAGCGCTTAACGAAAATGAGTGAAAATCATGGAAAGACCTCCGGTGGCACGTAAAGTTCCATCCAAATTGGTGATGCACTCAAGTTTGTTGGCAGTGGTTTTTGACGAGTTCACTGGCTTTTAGAGGCTTATCCATCCAATTCTAAAGTATCTTTCGTATTGTCGGAAAAGCGCTGTGTGCCCGGTGAGTTTCACTCCTCGTCCTATCATCACCTTCTTGGTTTCTCGATAATTCCGATGCCTGGATTCTGTCGGTGGTGCAGTGATACATTCACATTAATCTTGCTTTCCATTACTATCATACAAACTGCTCTCACCTTGATTCTCTACCCAGCTTCTTCCATACTATCAGAACACATTCGACAAATTCGCACCGCACCGCTCTCTCAGCTTCTTTGCAATCACGCGATTCCCTTCCTCGTTAGGGTGGAGCATATCGGGGCATAGACTGCCATCTAGCCAGCCCGCCGTTCCAACATACCACACCTGCTCCACACCACCTTTGTTCTCCCACTCCTTCGAGAGCGTATTGACCATCTGCTCGATCTCAGACTCGAACACGCCTGTGCGACTCCAGCTGCGATCGGAGGTGCGACTGTGAAATCCAAATGGTGCAACGAAGACGATATGTCGCAAGGGAGGAGAGAGGCGTGCTACGAGGGCGATGAAGAAGTTCTTGAGCACCTCCAGGAACTGCGAAGCCGAAATACCGCTGGAAATATCGTTCGACCCTTCCATCGAGTCAACGGGTCTATGCTTTAGGACCATAGGAATATCAAACAAACCGATACAGATGAAAAACACATCTGCGTACTCTGCCTCCAGTCCCCCTTTCCTGCTTTCAAATCCACCAACACCCTCCCAACCATCCCAAACCTTCTTGTCCTTGCCGGGAAACTCCCTTCCATCCCATAGTCCATCTATGAGTCTGATCCCAGGTCGCGCTACAACGGTGGTGAACACTTCGCTGCCCGTGGAACGGAGGTCCCGTGTGAAGAGCAGAGGCCAGCCAGTGAAGGACCCAAATGGGAGAGGCGGAGGATAGACGTCTGGGGTTGATACACCTGTAGTTTGGGAGGCACCGATGAAGAGGAGCCTGAGAGGTTTGCTACCCGAGGTGGGAGAGAGAGGAAGCAGAGAGTGGCCGTCTGGGACGGTTAGCGTGGGACGATATCCAGAAAGGGACGACGACCCACCAGAAACGAGAAGCTGATCTAGCTCGAGATGACCGCCATTCTCTCCGAATACAAGCTCGATAACCTGTCCTCCTTCAATCGACGGACCGTCGTAGAGCAGTATTTCCTTCTGTCCGCTGATAAGACTCTTCTGTATCCCTCCATTGCCTGCTCTCCAGACTGCACATTTGTCAGCAATGTCGAGGAACAGGGAGGAGAAGTGGGGGCGCTCACAGATTACACAGGGAACCACTCTTTTTCCAAACCTAATCGAGTCGACTACGATCACTCTCCATTAACCATCTAGATACATCTCATCATAGTCAGGCGCACCCGAGCTCTCGTGCGATCCTCCTCCCGTTCTAAGTATAATCTTAGGCGCGTCCGTCTTGAACAGGAGCACACTCGCGCCCCAGGCACTGGTTATCGGCGCAGTAGCAGACCATCGGCCTTGCCAGCTGATGAGGTGTGAGTCGATTACGTTGGTAAGTGCCATAGTGCTGAGGATGCCGCTCCAAGAGTTATAGAGGGGCGGTTAGATGCAAAGTGGCAAGCGGCGGGCGCGTGTGGTAGTCACGTTGTCGTGTAGGTGTTACGCCACAGATGACAGATCAGGCTTGCGGTGGATATACGCTTTTCTATGTTGGCACAGTAGTACTAGATCTTATGCATGCTCCTACACAGGTATCGATAAGAAACCGTCGCTAATCACAGTAACAAGTAGGAGTCTATGGAAGGTGCAGCTGACGATACGCACCGTGTAATGAGCTGGAAGGGCAACGATTAGTAGTCTATGGGACGAACACACGCATCAATGTTGGTCTCTTGTCTCTATATCGACCTACCGTATACTAGATCTCATATTGGCAACACTGAGTATTGGCAGTACATACAACTTTCGGGTCGTGCAGAGGGCCAGGGCCGCAGGGGCAGACTTAGGAGTCCGCCTTTCCTGTGACGACGGCAGTTTCAGGTTGGACGGGGATCTCGCTTTATATCGCTGGTAGGATCGTATATTATGCCCATATTCGCCGTCCTGCCCTTGCAGGTTATCACAGAGTCAAAGACGAAGTTGGCGAGACCGACCGAGCGCAACTTGTTTGCAAGGTCTTTTTCGGAACACTCGTACTCTGGCTCGACCGGTGGTGGGGTAGGATACCATCGGTGGGCAACAAACATGTCGCACAACTCGTTCGGGTTGCGGGTTTTTCTAATGAGCCAGACACCGGCATAGTCCCATTTGATAGCTCGCCTCAAGCACTCGTTGCGAGCCTTGAGGCCGAGGTGTTTCTTCAGGTACATTTGGAGCGCAACCTCGGCACCGGTTGGAAGACCGAAATTGAAGCCGTCACCCCAACTGTTTTCCTTCAACCACCTCCGAAGGTTGTGTCGTTCCAACCAAGGGACGATGTGTCCTTATGTGGGATTAGGAAGCCGGTGTACATCAGGTATTGAGCTGGGTGTTCTTCAAGAAAGAGGAGTATGATGATGGTTGCTAGTCAGGAGTGACTTCGACGCGAGATGATGTCATACACGGTGCGTATGTAAGAAACAACCCTGTAGGATCCAGGTCTCTTTTCCGAGACCAAGCTCAGAAATTGTGACTCAAAGCTGTACGTATCCATCCAAGAACCCAACAAATTCAACATCGTCAAAGGTGGCTTTCAAGCGATCTACACATCGGCAATACCGTCACAATTGTAAAAATCGAAATCAACAATAGACAAACGGGTCCACCCACAGCAAACCGTCTATCATACAATACCCGCACCCGTTGGGAGGTGACAAGAGCTTTCCGGCTTGTGTGCATGAGCTGACAGTCTTGGTTGGAGCGCAGACGAAGGGATCTGAACAAGTGAAACCCGCTTTGCGCAACGGGTCGCCTCCCAGTCCTCCGCCATCTCTTCTTCCGCCGTAATCGGTGAGATTGGGGACGCCCCTGTAGGCAACACGTCCTCAGGATCTAGATTGGTCTGCAGCTGGGCAGGTGCGAAGCTTGATGTGGAGGGTGTGATAGGAGAAGCGGTATCTAGTGAGAAACGTCCATTGGTAGGCGTAGGAATATCGTCTGTGGTGGCCACAACCCTCGAGACACCAAGGGTAGATGTCGATCGCATCAGGCTCATCGGCGCACTAAACGCAGGTGAAGGTTCGGGACTCCACGTTTTGTCACCGGAGTGATAGGACTCATTCGTCATCGTGCTAGCCGGCCGTCCAGGCATGCGCTCCTGCCGCGGCTCGTCAGGCGAGTCCGTCTCTAGTTCCCGGGGCGACTCTAGGTGCATGGAGAGTGTCATGCGTGGAACGTCGACGCGCAGACCACGCCCTCGTCCGCCCAACCGCGCTTCGGCAACATCGAACGCAGTCTGTTTTGTCTCTGCCCATTCACGCTGCTCCGCCTCCAAGTCCGAGCGAAGGACGTCGCAATAGCATCTCAGCCTAGCGAGGTCGAGACGGAGTTGCGTGACCCGCCGCCCCAGTGGCTGAACAGCAGCGTTAATCTTCTCCCTCGTGGACTTGAGGAAAGGCGTGAGCATGCCAAGGTTCCGAGCAGCACGCAGGTCTGCCTCGAGATGCGGTTCGATCTTGGTAATCTCCTGCTCGAACGAGCTGATCTTGCGCTCGATGACCTCAGATCGCGAAGCGAGCCAGCCTTTGCGGAGGCTGAACTCTCCAGAGGAGTTGAGGCTGCTGTTCATGAGTGGCCCAAGGCTGCTAGAGCGGGTCAAGTCCGATGGATGATCAGCGTGCCCGATGAAGAGACTCTTCGCCCGCGTTCCTGGACTGCGTCTTGCGGCGATGAGAGAGGGTACCCCAAGGCCAAGCTCGCCTACTACGGGCCGAATAGCCGCTAGTTCTGCTTTGATCTCCCTGAAAGTTGCTTCCAGCTGGTCTGCCGGATCTGGGAGCGAGGGTAAGGAAGGTGAGTTGGACACGGCAGTAGCACTGTCCGTCCCGGACTCGACGGGTGTAAGCTCTCCTGGTGATGCTGTCGGAGGGGTATCGTCCAGTGACACGACTCTGCTGAGGTGGGCGGGCGAACTGGCACCGCTCACGGATCTCACTTCGCGCACGTGCGACTCTGCTGCAGCGAGCGCGGCGAGCCCCAGCTGGCGACTTGTCATCCCCGCAGAGCGCATGCGCACGCCGGCGGTCTTGAAGCTCGCGGCGTAGTTGATAAGTGCCATCCATTCGTTCAGCTCGTCTTCCGAGCTGACCTGGAAGAGGTACTGCTTCTTTTGCGGGAGGATGAGACGGAAGGCGTGGTCATGCTACCAGCACTGTCAGCAAGATTTACATCAATTTGCGCGTACATACCTCTAGGTAGGTGGTATCGTAGAGAGCCACCGCGTCTCTTAGCGACACCCAATCGTCCGGCTTGAAGCTTGCGAGCCTAGGTGGTTGCACCCCAACGCGCCTAGCCGCATCCGCACTCTCCTTGAGGTTCATTATCCACACTGGGTCCTTGAAGAACAGTAGCTGGCTACCAGTGATGGCGACCCCCAGGTTGCGCCATTTGCCCGAGCTTGCCTTCTTTCCCCCGCTCGGGCCGTCGCTGGTCTCTTGTCGCCGAAGGAGAGTTCCCACCTTCGTGAGCTTGAGGACCAACCCACCATCATGGCCTTCAGTCATGCTGGCTGTTCCTACACCATTCGCGGTGCCCCCAACACTGGAACCGAAGTTTCCTAATCCCGCGAGCCCAGAACCCGACCGAGCAGAGACAGAGTCCACCCGGACCTCTGCTGCTCCTGCAAACGCCTCGTTGCACCGGTTCACCCACTCGTCTGCGCCCCGATCTGTGTGTGCACCCGCATGCGTGAACGGATCGAAAGGGGGTATCCACGCCCCCACGGGTGGGCGCAGGGGATCCAGCCTGCCCTGCGCAATGAGGTAGTACACGTCGATCTTCTTGCCTCTGCTGCGCGCCCCGCTGCTAGAGGTTGACGGGGCAGGAGAAACGGATATGCCAGAAGGTGAGAGCTCGTGTGCTGTCATGAGTGAGCGCTGACCATGTACATCCACAGCATCTTCCACAAAGATAAATCGCGTCAAAGTGATGTTGTCGTAAAAGTACTGTATCCCGTCAGCTCATGTCGACCCACAAGAACGTCCCGCTTACCTCGAGCACCACGTCCCCCACTCCCCCATCGCGCCTCGTATTCCTCACATAGTCCTCCCTGCTCATCTTCCGCTTGTTGCTCGGGTTGAACTGGTCCGTATGAAGCATGATCATACTGAACGCAAGGATATATGCCTGGTCAGGAGTGACAAGTCCTGTATATCGCTCGGCCCAGGCAGTGGCGAACGTCTCGACGAACCGGTCGATCGCTTGCGTCTCCTTAGGTAGGGAGAGATGCATAAGCAGGACACGGAGGGAGATGTCCAGCGGCAGACCGGGGGAGTAAAGCTGCGGTGCGGGGAAGGGTGAGGGCGAGAGCCGAGAAATGTGAAGGGCGAGAAGGGGGGTCCTATACCCAGAACACGTCAGCCCAATTTTCTCACCCCATGATCGGACGAGTACTAACCCACAGAGCACCTCGGCAAGCTCGACTCTACTAACTGTCCTCACCACCCTCTCCAACTCGACCTCTCTCTCTATCTCCACAAGTGTCCGTCTCTTCCTCTCCCTGGATCCTCTCCCGACGTCCGCATTCGCCTCCCTCACAGGATCCGCTTCCCCCTCCCGTGGTATCTCACTCTCCCCAAGTCCGACCGGGACAGACCCGCTCTTCCTTCCCATTCCCAGAAGGCCTACTCCTCGCCTCATAGCACTGGGCGATCCTGGTGTAGGGGGATCCGACGCTGTATGCGCATAAGGAGCGACCCCGGAGGAGAGGAGGAGTGAGTTCCTAGCCCAAGGGAAGGAAGTTGCGAGCGAGGCGAGCGAATCCAGGGTGGTGCTCCTGGATCTGGCCTGGTGTTTTGTGCCGCCTGTTGGGTCGGGGGCTGAAGCGGGCGAAGGAACAGGGGAGGACCAATCTCCTTCCAATGGGGGGGTTTCAGGCACAGTCCCGAAGGCCCCTCCCTCAGGAGACACGCATATATCCCGCTCACTGGCAGCGCTGGGCGACTCCGACTCGACATGTCCTAGTGCACGAGCAACACGTCGCAGGCTATCTTTCCTCTGTGGGAGGATCTGAACAGGACTGAGCAGCGTCGTTGCCCGCTTTCTCCCTTCTGGCTCGGGGTTTTCCGCTCCTCCCGCGCTTCTCCTCCCGTTCACATCACTCCGCCTCTGGCCCTCCTCCGATCTCTCTCCTTCCCCCAGAGACGAAAGCGGGACAAGCTCCATGCTCCCCCCATTCGCATTTCCAGCATCCGGATCCCTAGCCCCCGTAACAGCTCTTAGAAAGGCCGATGAAGCCCTTCTTCTCGCTGCTTTCTCCCACAGTCCCCCTCCCCCACTGGCTGACGCCACAGGAACAGGAAAAGGCGTAAACGGAGCAGATGGATCGTCCAACTTCGGAGTTGTGCGTCCCTGAGAGCTATCTCCGGGTAGAGTGTTCCCGACTCCGGAAGAACTCGACCCCGAGGCCTGATCTTTCCCCCGACTGCTTGGTCGTCCCGTGCTTGTGGTAGACATCCGCCTTCTCCTCCAGAAGCCTCTCTTCTCCACTACGTCAGGGACAGGTGGAGGCATAGGAGGTACGGACGGTCCCGTTCTTGGTGATTCAGACCGCATATCTTGGCTCTGACGGGGGCCCGAACCAGATGGCGACTGCAAGCTTGGAAACTCACTTGAGAGCTGAAGTGGTGAAAGCGGGACAATCGGTAAGAGGGGTAAAGGGGGCAGCAGACCGTTTCGCTCTGCTCCCACGTCCACCCATCCCTCTGGTCCCGGAGGTCGAGAGACGGGGAGGGTGGCAGTTCGTGGTCTGCGCGGTCGGTCGTCGAAATGGACTTTCCCGTTAGGGGCGAGAGGGGAGGGATCGAGTGAGGATGTCCGGGACGAGGGGCTGGTGGATAGGAGGGAGAGTGAGGAACTGGGTAGGGTGGACGTTCCCGATATTGAAGTAGAGGTAGAGCTCGAAGCCGGTAGAGGTGGTGGTGATGGCGGTCGATCAAAGCTCTTTGCTCTCCGGATCGAGAACCTTTTCCTTCCCTTTCCCGGCAAAGGAGCCGAGGCGGTCGACACCACCGATGTCGGTGACAGCGAGATGGGAGAAGCGAGCATACCTAATGATGGGATAGAAGAGGGGAGGGCAGGTGCATACGAGCCCCCGGGGGGGAGGGGAGCAAGCAGGGGAAGACCGAGACCTTGCAGTATGAGGGAGGATTGGGCGAGCACGGTGGGTGCTGAAGGACTTTCCATTAGAGTAGGCAGCGTTGGGGTGTCGCCCTCTGAGAGAGGAGGGGATGAGGGTGTGAGGGTTACTGCTGGTGTGGGAGGGAGGTGGGGTGTGTGGGGGGAAAGAGGCTGGGGAGGTGAAGGCAGAGGTTTTGAGAGCAGGAGAGAGCGGTCAAGAGGTCTTGGTACAGGAGCGGGAAGAGCGGGCGTCGTTGACCGTCCAGACGACATCAAGGTTGCAGTAGATGCCCTTCCCTCCCTGTCATCCTCCTTCGCACTGCCTCTCGATCCAGGCCTCGAGCTCTTCCTCCTCAACAGACCAAAGCCAGGTAGTGCCAGACCACCCAGGATCTGCTGCACCTGGGTCGTGGTCACCGTCGTCGTTGTCGTCGTTGTGGTGGTGGTGACCAGGGCGGGGTATAGCGTGGGAGGGCCAGGGTAAGGCGGGGGAGAGAGGGAGATTGACCGGGGTATTGTGGATGCTGAAGGGGTGGAGGCTGAGGGGGCGGTGGATGGACGCGGTTGACTGGGAGGCATGATGGTCTAGAGCAACCGCATGAAGTATGTATGACGCCGATGACGCAAGTGTTTTTGTCCTTTCAGATCCAGTCTAGCCAGACAGCAAAAAGGTATTAGAGAGAGAAACACTCGATCACTCGACAGGAACGCCGAAAGAAACCCAAAAAGGGTGTCGGTTGTGTGTCGGCTTACCCCGTCTTTCCATCAGATTCAGTCCAACGCCACCCTGACCCCTCTCCTCAGCGATGACCTCCTCCTCACCACCACCAACAGGCCGACTCCTAGTCCGCAAACTAGCAAACGCGACTAAATCATGTGCTCAACCCGTGCGTCTCTCCTGTGTGCATACTGCGAAAGTACCTAATAACAGCTTCCAGGCAAGAGCATATGGAGCTTGTATACTGTTGACGTACAAAGACGTTGCTAGGGATGGGTGCAAGGCCGAGTTTGAACTGTTCAAGGAATGTGTGCAAGGAGCGGTCCGTCCTTACCTTCCTGGCGTTATTCTTGACCTGAGACTTGATAGATGAAGAGAAAATGGTGACCTCCTTCCCCATCACCCTCCAAACTGCCGTCTGGGGCTGGCACTCCCATCCACAAGAGCGCCAATCAGCCGCCATGTACAGATCGAGCTATCCGATGGTCGTATCTCTCCAGAACGCCTCCGTATGCGCCAAGGCGCGAGCGGCCGCTGGATGCAGACATTCTTATGTACGCTGTAGATGCTCTCTACAGCGATTATAAGATAGGTACGATATATCGTCAACATCATTTAGATCGAAGATCATTCAAGAACGCCCTCCCCCCTGCTCTTCCCAATCCCGCTGCGAGCCTGCATGTGGACGATACCGTTGCTGCAGAACACGATTTCTCCAGAGAAGTGTAGCAAAAATGCTCTCCTCCCCTTCCCGAGGTGGCCTTCGTTAGCGCATACACTCACTACGCCTCTGCTCACGTCCCGCCCACAAATCCGACCTCAGCCATGCGCATATATGTGCAGCCCGCATGCAGGATCTGAAGCTGATAAAGGGGCGCGTGAGCTCCATCTCCGAACCCGCCCTATATATGGTGGTACTCTAGCGACCTCGCACTCAACTAATCCTCTGCATGCAACCGTTTGCCGATACCGAGCACGTCACCCTCTACTATGTGTTGGACAAGACACGAAACCGTGTACACGAAACACTAGCATGGTGGGTATAGAAAGACACGGCTCGTGCACACCGGAATTCTATTGCTCCGAAGTACTTTACAGCCAAGTACGATGCAACACAGTACAATCCTCGTCAACACAATGTCTGTTCACCAGATTCTGCCGGCTCACAATGTCATCCTCACCCCGCCAAAATGCGCACACCCCGCCAGGGAGAGATACGTCTCTCTCCACAACTTGGCCACAAACTCCCCTACTTCCTTGTGGTTATGCACATGACACTTGGTCAAGCGTACGGCGATGCTCGTGTCGACGCGCTCAATGTCTCCCGTACTTGGAATGACTGATGTCTGCACAAACGGCAGGGAGAGCGTATCCAGTTGACGGCAATATCGCGCCGCCGCTGCCAGAGGAAGGAGCGTGATACCGTTCCCACCCGCGCTCTCGGATCCACTACTGCTCCCTTCCCCATCGTCCGCCGACGCCCGACCATCATCCACGTCGCACCTCAAGACAAAGGTGCGCAAATCCGGCCAGTGCCTGAAGAACCCCACCAGCTCGGCATCCCGCATCATATTCGCTTCGTCAAACGTTATCGTCAGCTCGAAATGTCTCAACGAGGAACAGCTCTGCAGAGGCTGGAGCGCCTCATATAGACGTAAAGGAGGATCAACATGGCAAATCAAATGGGCGGATGTGAGCAGTCGGAAATAGCGGAGACCCTTGCTCGTCAGGAAGAGGGCAACAGTAATCTCGTGGAGTTGACCCCCCTCCACGGGCGTGTCGACCTGCAGATCGATGTGCTCGAACGCGCGCCGTGCCTCTTGTAGCGTGCGTACGGCGTGCTCTGCCGTACAAGCGAGCCCAAGCTTGCGCAGAGCAGGAAAATTGTCCCGGAGCCGGAAGAGAACGACGTGCAAATGCTCGTGATGTCGTTGTTTATCAACCAGGTTCAGATACACCGTATGCAGCCTCATGTTCCCTGCTAGGGCAGCGAACACGCCCGGAACAGTGAGGAACGAAAGTGCACGACAATCGTACACCCTCCGTGCAATGTCGGTGAACGCTTCCACAAGGTCCCCATCATTCTCCAGGCGCGTGTAGAGCGCGTCTGCCAAATCGAGTTTCTCGAGTTTTGGCAAAGCACATGCGCGCAAGAGCGAGCGCTTCACGTCCTCCGTCGCCGAGAGCTCGCGCATGCCATTGAGGTCCCAGTGGTTGAGTCGGAGAGAGAGTATAGACGGGCTGAAGTAGAACGGTGCTGTTCGGAGCGTTTCGGTTGATGCGCCTAGATCGAGGTCGACCAAGCCTGGGAAGAGCCATAGCCCTGGCCGGCTATCTGTCAGCACCACGGCGATTACTGTTTCCTCTTCGTGATGCCACAGATGGAGTGACCGGATGAGTCCAGCGTAGTAGTCAAATCGCTTGAACGCTGTTGATGGAATCCGCATATCCGGGCGCTTGCCGCACATTTAACGAGACCCGCGCGGTACATAGGAAAGGGCTTACCAGTCCTTCACCTAGGTACTTCCCTACTCCATCTGGGAACAACCGGCTCATCCTGACCAATGGCGACCCTTCGAAGACAGGCGATTCCCAAAGAATCCGCATGCACACGTCTGTGAAGCTTTTGCAGGCACAAGCCATATTGACGAGGTCTCGGTCGTCCAGATGAACGCATATCGAGTCGAGCACTTCGGGGATCTCGAGTGCGCGTGCAAAGCGATCTTCAGGCTGTTGTAACGGGTCCATGGACGTCAATCAACTGTACGAGTTGTTGTCAACGTCTGCCACTGATAAGGATTGGGGTCTGCACACGCGTTACGCACCAACACACAGGTACATACCTTGAACTATTTAGAGAGCGGGCAATGAAATATTAGCAGTCCGGAGAAGTATAGAACGTCCAAACAGAAAGACGTGACGTATTCCCTGCAGCTCAGAGGAAACAGACCCAAAGCACACGAGCATCGCGGAACACACGTAGCTTGACATATTTAGTAGTTAGAAACAAGACGTGTGGGTCTTCCTATGGCGCCCCGAATGTGCCACACACTAGGTCTCGTCGAACCAGTTTGGAACTAGTCCGACGGCAGCAAATACAACAAGCTGCCACAGTCGGGTCTCTGCTCTTTTAGGCATTTCTTGTTCCTCCGGCAAGAGCTCACGCGGAACGGACATGGGACGGAATTTAAACTAGGTAGTTTAGGGGTCTCTCTGGAGTGCCCGAGATCTTGAAACCCCCTCCCCCAAGGGCTGCCCTCAGAGGATGACCAGGCTCTGACGCTATAGCATGAAGAGAATACCAGAAACACCGCTATGTTCAAGCACTTGGAACGAGGGATATTAATGCTACGGACCTTCCCAGGGCCATTGGGATGCATCATGACGAGTCTCCATCACACATTGGAGGCCTAGAGTCTTGCTAAACTCACCTAGGACAATCGGAGGAACCACCCGAATTTGTAGGGGCTCCTGAGCATTTGGGGAACAGCTTCAGGGCATATATGCACCATGTACTATATTGTTAAGTGACTTATTTCAGCACGGCTGGCAGAATTGAGTGGTGACATGGAGTAGTTGATCGGATGAGGTTTGACCCGATTGAGAGGCGATAGACCAGTGGCACCACAAGGCATAGAAAGTTGCATGCTCTCGAGCCGGCTTCCCTATACACGTTATGAGACAAACAGCAGAGAGGGATAGATGGCCGGTCTCGAAATCCGACGGCTTAACTCCAAAGTAGATAAGCGGCCGATTAGATGCCTACATCCCATTCGCCTGGGCTTAGCGATGATGATCATTCCTCGGATTTGCTTCGCATCCGGAAGTGACCCTGAAAACTTTAGGAAACACCTGATTGGGCGGGGCCAGGATGCACGCATGACAACTCACCTGGGGAGAACATAAGATGTGGAGCGATGAAGGGTTCAAGGTATTCGTGAAACGTTGCTGGCAGGTTCTTCCTGGGCCTATGACGTAGACCGATAGGTTCCGGCATATCCGCATTCGCTTCCGTCGTGGACAGGACAGCGACATGAACGGACGAACGAGTTGATTATTCACAACAGCTGTTAGCGCCCTCGTTCTTTGTCTGGTTGGACGCCCTACATGTACTACGACAATGAACTGCTCACATGCCTCGGAGTACTTTGTGTGCGCCGGAAGGCATACAACCAAATCTGTCGGCTCGTACACCAAGATCTCGTAGCGCAAGCAGTTCTGATCTCCGGCAGCTTCCTCTTGGGTCGCTTTGACAAAAGGCTGCGCCATTGTATTTGATCTGGGCGGTGGACGAAAGGGGATGAAACGTCCCCTCAGGAGGGGAATGATGGGAGACAGAAATAAGACGCACGGTTGCGAGCATGTGAATGTCGCTTTTCAGGTCGTCTCCGGTAGCAGACATGATGTTCAATTGTTTGCGGTGAAAACACGGAGATAAACGCGAGGCCTGAGACGGATAGTTCAGGTCGACCTGTTTTCACAAACGCTGAATGCATATCGCAGAATAGCAACGGGTATGATGTCAAATCCATCTTTGCTTTCAAGCAGAATCAGGCATTCCAGCAGAGTACCGTCTTGTTCACAGAAGGAGAATGACCCGTTCGGCGACTACTCCGATTCAGAAGCCAGCGGTGAACCACTAGAGTGATTATCAGATATGATCCCGGGAACGACGGAGTCCTGAGACCAGACTGTCGGTTCGGAGAATAAACGAAAAGAGCGAACATCAGTTCCAGTTGAAAGTGATCCGCAAAGGCTATCAGGGCGGACACGTGGGGGTTAGGTGCACTCGACCTAGGGGTCCCGTTTGCGTCGGCTTTACTCCGTCTTCCCCATCCCAACGCCGCCTCGTCCTCACCACCTCACAGGCCGACTCCTAGTCCGCAAGCGCGACTAAATACGGTTCTCAATCCGTGTGTCTCCCCCGCGCACATACAGCGAATACAGCGAAGGTAGCAAGAGCGTATGGAGCTCGTGTACTGTTGATATACAAAAGACCTTGCCAGGTTGGGCGCAGGGCCGTGTTTGTGCTGTGCGAGGAATGTGTGCAGGGAGCGGTCTGTTCTTACCCTCTTGAAGGGATTGTTTTCCACCTGATACTGGACAGATGAAGAGAAAATGATGACATCCTTCCCCGTCATCGCCCTCAATTTTGCCGTGTAGAGCACTGGCAGTCCATCCAAAGAGCGCCAATCAGCCCCCCCCCCTGGGGAGACATCGGACGGTCACCTCTCTCCATAACACGTCAGTCTACGCCCAGGCGATGCGTGACTGGCCAATGAATGAAGACATACTCCTGTACGCTGAAGATGCTGCCTTTAGAGAGCATAAGATAGACACAGTATGCCGTCAACACATACTGTAGTATCAGCTCACCAATCTCCCAAGCTCCCCCTCGGGCCTTCGTTGTTACTTTAGAAGACGCAGCGCGCATACGAGCACATCGATCTGCAAGTCGATACGGCCATCGAGGGTGTTCAGCTCCATGAGATCGCTGTCGCCCACTTCCTGTCGAGAATGGGACTGCGCTATTTCTACCCGCTTGCACCGCCCCATCTGTTCTGCCACGTTGGCCATCATGTCTGGCTCTCTGAGGTGCTCCAGCCTTTGCAAAACTGTCGCTCCTTGAGGGGTTTCGAGCTGGCGCAAACGTTTGACCAAACACGCACGGTGTGGTGGGGTTCTTCAGATTCTGGCTGGGACTGTGCGCCTTCGTCTTGAGGTGCGACGTGGACGCTGAAGGGGCGGTGGGAATACTGGGGAGAGGAGCGGCAGGAGATCCCAGAGCTTGGGGAGAACGTGCGACCCCGACCCCGCCGGAGGGCTCGAGGTGTCTAGACATACAACGCGTACAGTCTCACCTCACCTTTCTTAGGCTGCCCCCTCCATTGGCGCATGCACATACTCCGCCCGGTAGCCCTCCCGCTCGATTACGTCCCACGTGCCAAATCAACCTCGAACACGCGCATACATGTCCACCCAGCATGAGCGATTGGGAAGCCGGTTGAGAACACGTCAGCCCTACTCCATCGGATTCCTCATTCCATGCGGTGGTACTCAAGCGACCCCGACCCTCCACCAACCCTGCATACAACCCTCTGCCGCTATTAGGCGAGTAATTCTCTTTCATGCGTCGCGCAAGAGGCGAAGCTGTGCAGACAAGACGCGACCCTAGTGCGCATAGGAAAGCAGGGCTCATGTGCACTGGAGATTCTATTGCTTTGCAATATTCACAGATAGACACAATACAATACGGTAACATTTCTGTTCACCAGATCCCTTCCGATCACAATCTCATTGTCATCCCCTCAAGATGCACACACCCACCCAGAGAGAGATATGTCTCCCTCCACAACCTGGCCATGAACTCCCCTACCTCCTGATGGTTATGCACATGACTCTTGTTCAAGCGTATGGCGACGCTCCCATCAACGCGCTCGATGCCTTCCGTGCTTGGAATCTCCGACGTCTGGACAAATGGCAGTGAGAGGGTATGCAGCCGCGGGCAATGACGTGCTGCCGCTGTTAGAGGGAAGAGGGTGATACCATTCTCCCTCAAGCTCTCAGATCCACTATAGCTCCCCTCATCATCATCCCCCACTGCCCTGTCACCATCCGTGTCGCATCTCAAGACGAAGACGCGCAATTCCGGCCAAAGCCTGAAGAATCCCACGAGCTCGACATCTCGCATCATATGTGTTTCATCAAACATTAATGCCAGCTCAAAATGTTTCAACATGCGACAGCTCTGTAGAGGCTGGAACGCTTCAGATAGCCGTAAAGGAGGGTCGACATCGCAGAAAAGGTGAGCCGATGTGAGCAGCCGGAAATAGCGCAGGCCATTGCTCGATAGGAAGAGGGCGACAGCAATCTCATGGAGCTGAACACCCTCGATGGGTGTATCAACTTGCAGATCGATGTGCTCGTATGCGCGCCGTGTCTCTTGCAACATGCGTACGGCGTGCTTTGCCGAACAGGCGAGCCCGAGCTTGCGCAGAGCAATGAAATCGTCCCTAAGCCGGGAGAGGATGACGTGCAAATGCTCGTGGTGTCGTTGTTTATCAACCAGGTTCAGATACACCGTATGCAGCCTCATGTTCCCTGCTAGGGCAGCGAACACGCCCGGAACAGTGAGGAACGAAAGTGCACGACAATCGTACACCCTCCGTGCAATGTCGGTGAACGCTTCCACAAGGTCCCCATCATTCTCCAGGCGCGTGTAGAGCGCGTCTGCCAAATCGAGTTTCTCGAGTTTTGGGAAAGCACATGCGCGCAAGAGCGAGCGCTTCACGTCCTCCGTCGCCGAGAGCTCGCGCATGCCATTGAGGTCCCAGTGGTTGAGTCGGAGAGAGAGTATAGACGGGCTGAAGTAGAACGGTGCTGTTCGGAGCGTTTCGGTTGATGCGCCTAGATCGAGGTCGACCAAGCCTGGGAAGAGCCATAGCCCTGGCCGGCTATCGGTCAGCACTCTGGCGATGGCGGCCTCCTCTTCGGGATGCCACAGATGGAGTGACCGGATAAGTCCAGCATAGTAGTCGAATCGCTCGAATGCCCCCGGGGGGATTCTCGCACCCGGACGCTTGTTCAGTAAGGCTTTAGCGAGACTCACACCGTGCGAAAAAACTTACCAGTCCTTGGCCTAGGTGCTTCCCTACATCCTCTGGGAACAGCCGGCTCATCCTGACCAACGGCGACCCATCAAATACAGGAGATTCCCAAAGGATTTTCATGCACACGTCTGTGAAGCTCTTTGAGGCACAGGCCATTTTGACGAGGTCTGGGTCGTCGAGATAAACGCATATCGAGTCGAGCACTTCGGGGATCTTGAATGCAGGTCCGACGCGCTCTTCAGGCTGCTGGAATATGCTCATGGATGTCACCCAGACGCACAAGTTGTTTTCCTGGCCTCCAGACGAGAGTTGAGCTCAGTGGCCAAGGATGCTGTTCGGAGATTAATTATTGCAGCCGGGGGGAAGTTCAGAACGTCAACGCACAAAGACTTGTTGTCGTAATCCTGCTGGCAGAGAACAGACCCGAAGAAGAAGACTCTCGCGGGATAGACATATCATGACGTATCTCGTCTACGTAGTACAACGTCAGAAACAAGACCGGTGGGTCTTACCGTCATTGTCGCGCTGGGTCTCAATGAGATCGTTTGGAACCCCCAATACGGAGACAGAATTTCCACAGTGGCCCTTCTTTGGAGAAAATTCGTCCGGTACCCCTCCCTTACTATCTGTCCTCTTTTCTATAGAGTGTTGGGGCCGACTCCGGACTAATCCTGGTTCTGTTAAGGGGTCCTGCGGATGATATAACTTTTCGACCAAGGAAAAGCGATATTCTTACTTGAGTGAAAAGCTAATTATTATTCACTCTGAGGACAGGACCGTTTCAGTTTGCTCTTTCATTTGCTCTTCCATTTGGGTGTGTATTTGACTTCTCAAAAATAAATAATACTATTGACTGGTCAGGCATCAACACGCAGGACCCCTCACTTCGGAGCCGACTCTCCAAAAGGAAGGCACTCTTTGTCGCGGACGCAAATCGTCCGATTTGACCGGCTGTACCCTAGAAGTGCATGGGGGTCAAGCAGGGCATCACCTGTTTTCGTGTCTGAAAGTATCCCGTCATGTTCTTCGGGCTATTCCTATTGGAAGTAGAGTCTACCCCTTGCTTGCTGCAATTTGTCCTCAGGTGCGTCCTTGTACTCTGTGTACAACCCTATAGCATAGGGGAGACCCACCAACTACTGTTACATACCAGTCCACACAATACAACGAGGTGACTGATGGTATCGCAATGGTTTCGGCAATCCCCATGCAAAAATATTAGGGGAAGTAAAGCCCAAGATGGGCAACGATGATCCTGATAACGTTGCTTCTATACTTAACCGAAACTTTCCCACTAATTCGAACACCTTCACCGTTCATACATGCGCGCCTGGCACAAGCAGTCCTCGAAGGCATATTGGTCTGGATGAACATGACAAGCTGCTTGATCTTTCTGGTGTGTGCGTGAGATCTGCTTGGGTGAGTATCGCGAGCACAATCTCTGGGATCTTGTTCATGTCGGACACTGGCCGCCACCTCACATGGTGAACAAATCCCTGAAAGTATCACGTGGAGAGGTGATCCGTTCTTTGATGTGGAGCGAGCTGTTGATTGGATGTCTTATGATCAAAGTTGCAAGGCGGGCAGATAAGGAATGCAAAGAATTCGTGGGAAGTTCGCTTGTAGCTTCGTACTACGGGGCCTATAGACGAAATATGGGTCTGGGTTCCGGCATTTCGGCATTCATTTTCTTCGGGTATGCTGTAATCTGTCTTGAAACTTCGGGGGTCAGGGCTGGGAAGACAGATCGATATGGTGAGGGAAATACAAGCGCCCATCTCGTAGTGTACATTCTTGACTTCGTACCCCTGAACCCAGCGCAGCGTGCTCACTCATGAATACTTGGAGTAAAACTTCCAATATTTGTCCTATCGCCCATCCCCGTATCCCACTCATTAGATGGACCATCTCATGACCAGTCACAGCAACGAACTTACGACAATGTATTTCTCACATTCCTCCCAGTACTTTGTGTGCGCTGGACCGGCGATATGTCTGTACGTCCTGTGTCGGCGTCTCGCAAACGATATAAGGCAGGACGTACGCATCAATAGCTGCTTTGCTCTTATAGCTCTCCACGACCTGCGTCCCCTTTCTCAGCTGACAGCCTTCTCGCGGTCGGGATGCAAAAGGAGCAAGCAGGTCAGGGAAGACATACAACTAACGAATCCGTCGGCTCATACACCAAGATCTCGTAGCGCAGGCAGTTCGGATCTCCGGCAGCTTCGTCTTGGATCGCTTTGACAAAAGGCAGCACGGTGGAGAGCGTACCAGGTTTGTATTTGATCTGAGTGTGAGGTGAGCGAAAGGGGTTAGAACGTTCCCTCAGGGGGATGATAGTAGAAATTATACACACGGTTGCGAGCATGTGGATGTCGCCTTTCAGATCGTCTCCGGTAGCAGACATAATGGTCGATTGATTGTAATGAAAACAGGGAGATAACCTGTGCGCCTGCGATGAACAGTTCTGGTCGTCTTGTTCTGGCGGATGCTGGATGTACAGGTATATTGGATGAGTGACGAGCACCATGCCTAAGTCTACAGTAGCTGGTGTTCAGGCAGAATCAGGCATAACATGCCAGCAAAGCACGATTACGCCCGAGGCGGGAGAACGATTCCCAGGGCTGTTCGTGATCCGGTGGGCGAGACAACTCCAGTCAAGAAGCCAGCAGACAGGGAGAGAGGATATCAGATATGATCGTGTACAGGGCGGGATTCTGAGATAAATTCGTCACTTTGAAGAATAAACGAAAGAGTGATGCCGGATTCAGTTCCAGCTGAAAGTCATTGAGGAGGACAGTCGTGAGTTTGCAGGCTTTGATCTATAGCTGAATGGGCATTCCTGAGCGGCTGTCAAGACTAGATCGGCCTGTAGAGGTAACGGATTGAACAATAAGGTTATGTGCCAAGACTGTCTTGGAGAGAACATCCACCCCGGGTTTGTGGAGCTTTATCAGCGATCGGACAAGTGCGGGACGGACCTTGAATATCCCAAAGAGTAGATAATGACATCTTTCAGTCGATATCAGCTTTCACAATGGATGACAATGACAGTAAATGGCCACGTGGTATGATGGCCCAGGCTCAGGGAGGAAGCTCAGTGCAGATTAATCACGTCGTATGCTTTTCGGAGGAAGAACGGTAATGACTGCAGGGTCGGCGCTGAGACGCGTCTTGCGGCCCCCGCGCTGCACTGCACTCATAGATAGTGAGCGGACTGCGTGATGAGTGTCAAACGTATGAGTGTGATAGACTAGACGAATATCGTGTTTATAGCGTGTTACACATATGGAATATACGTTGTTGAAATATGGATAGCACGCGTTCTGATGTGTGTGTGCACTCTGTGCGTGGGGAGTAAGAGAAAGCAAGGGGGGTGCGTGTGCAGGGGAGAACAACGGGGGTTTAGTGGCTGAGTTTTTGAGCAACACCGCTCAAGATGCGCTCCCGGACGCTGTTCCTGTCACCCGACACACCCAATCCTCCCCCTTCTCTCTCCCCTTTCGACCTCGACGTCCTCTCCTCTTTCACTCCTCTTCCTCGTCGTCTTCAGAAGCCTCGTCATCGTCTCCATCCTCGTCGACATCATCATCGAGCACCGCTAGGCTGCTCGGCCTATCGATAAGCATCTCATCCACCACGTCCTCAACAACAACACGACCAAACAATGGGTAACCAGCCCTCCAAGAAGATGAAGCGCTTCTCATCCAAGGAGCCGTCCTCCCACACCCATGCAGATGACGCGCTACCTCCCCCTATGCCCCTACCGTCAGCAGTCCACAAGGATAAAGACAGCAAGGCCGCTTCGAACGGGGTCGACCAGGCGTCGTCAACAACATCCAAAGATGCCAAGGAGGGAAAGGACAGTCAGAGCTTGGGATCCCTCCGTTCCCGCAGCCAGTCTGCATCTCGGTCGAACGGGACAACAAACGGACAAAGTGTGGGGACGACGCGTGCCCCACCACCCCCAGCGATAAACGTCATCCCTACCCTCACGACCACGACAGCTGAAGCTACATCCTCCCCACGGCCCAAGAATGGTCCACTCAAGCGCATGCCCTCCCCGGGACCTCCCACCGCCAGCCCACCAGGCGATTCCCCACCTGATGACGCTCAATCCCCGCCTGTCGATCCACCAACGAACCCGACGATTCTGGCCAACGCGAACCCGAACGCACCCTTCGGCGCCTCCCTCCCTCCCTCTGCATCCCCCATCTCTGCCTCCTTTTCCGCTTCTTCCGTCCCTGCATCCGCCAATGCGAGCACCATTGACATCGATGGCCTGATCTCCCGGCTCATTTCCACGGCATACACAGGCAAAGTGTCCAAGTCTCTTCCCCTCAAGACAAGCGAGATCACGAGCATCTGCCTCGCAGCGCGCGATATATTCCTCTCTCAGCCGACGCTCATCGAACTCAGCCCCCCTGTCAAAATTGTCGGTGATGTTCATGGACAGTACGCGGATCTGATCAGATTGTTTGAGATGTGCGGATTCCCCCCCGCGGCGAACTACCTGTTCCTCGGCGACTACGTCGACAGAGGAAAGCAGAGTCTAGAAACGATTCTCCTCCTTCTCTGCTACAAGATCAAGTACCCAGAAAACTTTTTCATGTTACGGGGAAACCACGAGTGCGCAAACGTGACACGGGGTATGTCCTCATCAACTGCTGATCCGCCTCCGTGATACTGATCGATCATTTTCTAGTGTACGGCTTCTACGACGAATGCAAGCGTCGTGCCTCGCTCAAGGTCTGGAAGACCTTTATCGACGTGTTTAACGCACTCCCAATCGCGTCCATCGTAGCTTCAAAGATCTTCTGCGTCCACGGTGGCCTCTCACCCTCGCTCAACAACATGGACGACATCCGTCGCATCGCGCGGCCAACCGACGTGCCTGACTACGGTCTTTTGAACGACCTCCTCTGGTCTGATCCGTCCGATACCGCCCAAGACTGGGAGGATAATGAGCGTGGCGTGAGCTTCTGCTTTGGAAAGCGGGTCATACAGGACTTTTTGGAGAGGTACGATATGGACCTCGTCTGTCGTGCGCATATGGTCGTCGAGGACGGATATGAGTTCTGGAATGATCGCACGCTGGTTACGGTGTTCAGCGCACCGAACTATTGTGGAGGTGCGCTGTTTGTTGATCAATACCGATATGGTTGTCCTGATGCACATTCTAGAATTCGACAACTACGGCGCATGTATGAGTGTATCGGAAGATCTCCTTTGCGCATTTGAGCTGCTGAAGCCGCTCGATGGCCCAGCCCTCAGGAAGGAGATGACAAAGGCCAAGCGGAAGAGGTGTGTCCTACTTTCCATAACCCAGTTTTCAACTTCTCCATCTGACCACCGCTTTTCTACTCTCGATCTAGTACTGACTGAAGTTCGACAGTGCGATGCCCCTGCAGAGTCCTCCCGCAACTGCATAGCACAAGCTTGCCTGTCGAGCACGTGGTCGACATCGTCGTCCAAATCGCCGTCCCACGACCTGGAGCCCCAGGCTTGTGGGACGGCCTGTACTATTATCTAATCTATCGGAAGGAGCGTGTCTACCCTCCACTGTGTCGCTTCTCTCTGGCCTTTCGCCCTCTCTTCCCTCAACCCCCGAACACCTTCGCCCGCGCCCCAATCCAATCCAATCCAATCCAATCCAATCCAATCCAACCCATGCCCCCTCACCATCCCACAAATACATTAACAAGCTCATTGCGCCCGTCCTCCCCGTATGAGGCTTGGTCAACCGCACCATAACTCCCGCTCCCCGACTTCTTTTGTCAGGCTCCAATACCCGATCATCAATCACCGCCCTGAGCCACCGTTGCCCGAGATCCGATGCCGAATTAACCTTCCGCAAATCCGCCCCTCTGCCGGAAAAGGGCCATCGCGCCCAGGGTCGATATGCTGAATTGAATATTGGTGCTGAAGGGTGTTCCCAGCTCGTCTCCCCGAATTGGTCCTTTCTCCTGGCCTGTCGCTCCCCTGTCCTCGTCGTTTTCGCGTTTTGGTCTTCTTTACACTTGTGGTGAACGGGTCCGGGTGTGTGTCAACCGAAAGATCAAGAGCGAGGAGGCCGTTTTTCCCTCGCGCCCTTTTTGCATAACTGCTCTTCCTCTGCCGACCGTTCCTGGTGCATGTCAATACTTTGCGCTTACTTACACTCTGTTTCACTCCTGTTCGTTTCCGTCTGTTCTTGTCCCCGTTCGCCTCGAAATTTGCGAATACCGTCGATCACGTGTATTATGCCTTGCCGTCAGTAATCTCAAACGTTGTGATTAACGCTTTGCCGATAGTGTGTCTTGTGTGAATAAATGCTCGATGCCAGCGATGTACACAACAACGGCCTGACGCCGCGGTGCACAGTAAGAAGTCCGGGGTTGCCCGATCGATTATCGACTAATACGGATATCCTATTTTTATTTTTTGTTTTGTTTTATTTTATTTCTAAAAAATTTAAACATCGCACAAGAAGAATGCATCACACATCGGTACATACGTGACAAGAAGTCGCCGCTGGATCAAAACCCACTGAGATCAGAATTATCGCGAGAAGCGCTTTGTTGTGAGATAACCCAATTTAGTTGGCCCACTGATCACTTGCAGGGAGTCTTGTCAAGCATCTCCCCGGCACCCGGATGCGCGACTCCCCGTTCAGGTTACACTCAACACCATACCATAAAGAGAGTTCATCCGGGCTATGCACCCGGGCCTGATATAGTAGCTTTCACCGCTATTGATTCTAGGTTGGATCTGTCGAACCTTCTATTAGTCTGTCATGCAACAAGCGTTCAAGTGGCACACCTTTCGGGTGCGGGGGAACTGATCAACATGGTCTATCGCGAGTGCCAACTACTAACACCTCTGCGTGCTGTGGATGGGCCGTTGAGGATGGAATATCTGAAGTGGCAGCTACTGAGTTTTGCTGGTTAATATGTAGGAGTTGCTCTCCTCGCGTATCTTTGGACATTCACAGGCGAAGCTGTATCATCATCTCATGTATTACCTTACGCTCAAACCAAGAGACATTCTGTTAGCAGCACACATTCACAGACCATGCCCTCATGCAAATAGTCAACAATCCGTGCACAGATACTCTCGATCGCTTGACAGGGGCATTTCCGAGGTTTGATGGAACTGAACCAAGGCAGTACTTTGCGCAGGAACCGTGCTTTACTCATACATCCAGAGGTCTGAATAAGACAAGCGGGCAGGCATACTGAGGAGGTCATCATAGGCTCATAAAAGTTGCATAACCTGCTACATGCAGCGCATCCCACTAGCCTATCAGTGGAAGACACAGACCCATATGAAAGTATATGCAGTTGCCTGGTCCGAACACGGGTCCAAACCCCATCCTCTCCTCAGAACTTCTCAAAGGACTTGGTCGCTTCCTTGCTCTTCGCTACACGCAGAACGTTGAAACGGACGGTCTTGGATAACGGCCGGCATTGGCCGACAGTGACCATATCGCCCAGCTCAACACGGAAGGCGGGGGAAACGTGTGCAGCAAGATTCTTGTGTCGCTTTTCGTAACGGTCTGCACCGACATCAGTTGGCTTTCTGTTTGGGAACATGGTGTACAAGGCGACGCACTGTATTTTGGGACATAGTGAAGATAATCTCTCCGGATGATGATCGTACGCGTCATCTTGGTGGAGACAACACGGCCAGTCAGGATACGGCCACGGATGGAGATGTCGCTAGTGAAGGGGCACTTCTTGTCTATGTCGTACGGTCATGAGCAGCGTGCCCTGACCACTGAACACCGTAAGACTCACCGATGTAGGTACCGTTAATTGCCTCAGCAGGCGTCTTGAATCCCAGACCAACATCCTTGTACCACCGCTTAGTCTTGGTGGAGACCTTTCCGCCCACTGTCATAACCCTCGATTAGCATCCTACACTCATCGTCTTCGGACCATACTGCATACCCCGCTTGGCGTTCTGGAAGAGGTGCTGTTGCTGGTAGGCCTTCTCGATCTGCGATATACGATCAGTCAAAATCCGGGCAGCACATGCTCGACAGACTCGCCTGTTCAGCCATGGTGGAAGTCGGAGATGCGCGAGTAGAACGGCGGTGGGTGTCGTACAGCGGACGTTGTGCACGAGTCGAGGACCGAAAGTTCTCGGAAGCAATTACGGTACTGTACAGTTCTTACCATTGTGTGGCTTAGCGCTCTCGGACCCTCTGGGAATAAGCGCTCATCCTCTCTTGACGCCCATGCACCTCAGTACCCTTGGCTTATAATCATGATACATTCTTCTTTATTTGTCCTTGGACCTCCTCAAATCCTTTTCGCTTCACCGGATGCTTCACTCGTGCCGTATCCATTCCTTACTTATTCTTTCTCGATGTCACATTTCACGGTGAACTTGGGGAGGTCATCTGTTCTCTTGCGGTGGTTTCCTCTTGCTTGCCGTCCTTGTTCAATAGGTCCGACGAATATGCTCATTATGCTACGTTTGTCCCGGTGTCCTAGCTCAACAGGCGGATTTCGGAGTTGTCAACCACCCCCGATCGGTGATCGGAAGACACTGGAATGAGGGTCTTCGAATGACATTGGATAATCACGCTCTTCACACGAGACGCGCTTTCGAAGTACGCGCACGGGCCTCTCACCTTCCATTCCTGGCCACTCTTCACACACCTAGGTCATTGCGGCGCGTTCCTCCAGTCCGTATAAGACATCTACCCTCGAACGCGATGTCTCTTTCGTCCCCGTACCTCGTCTCATCCATCCCTCCTCCTCCTGGACAACCTTTGCTGGCCGACGTACTCTAACCATGTTCTTCACTCCAGAATTGTTGCAGCGGCGTGATTCTGGCTTCGGTCTCATTTGGTACATCCCCTGTCCCATCTAAGAAACGCGTCCATGCCCCTCTGACGCGTCTCTCAGGCTGGCCGCTACCCTCGGTTCGAAATCTGCCCTTCGCAAGCTACCGCGTAAAGGCATTCTTTCTGCGGATATCCCCCAACTATGCGAGATGATCAGTTCGCCTCCAGAGCCCCTTGCTCTGAGGCTGAGCGCGAACCTCATGGTTGGTGTCATTCGGTTCGTTCGCTCTCTCGCGTCACTGGTATGCGCATGACACATACATGTTTCCAGCGTTTATCACGCGCGACACGATATCTGGGCTGCGGATGTCACCCATACGTTTACTAACTTGAAGAAAGCCGTCAACGCCATGTATGCGGAGAGCGGCGCGCTGGCCCTCGAGATGCCTCAGGGGACCATTAGGTCAGGGCGCATACACCTACCTCATTGACACATGTTGATTAACGTCTGGCATATGTAGGGCAGATATGATCACTCTTCCTGATGCCGGAGATAGGACAGCGATTGACTTCAATATCGACTTCGATTTCAACTTTGACTTTGCCGCCATGAACAAGGTGGAGCTGATAGCTTTGCTTTAGAGGGAATGGTCGCTGGTTCTAACAGCTGCTCAGGAATGGGAAGAACACGGCACACTCACTCCCGCTCCTCGAAGTACGTCATTCCCATAAAGATGTGACGATTACTGATATCCTGGTCACCCGCAGAGAATCCCCGCAATATCACTCTCGATGAATCGCACATCCTTGATGCTCCAGACGTTTCTATGATGCACGACTATGATTTCGACTTCAACTTCGATTTCGGACCCACAAGGGGGCACGACTCATCCTCCGCTGTACCCCGTTCCTCCCGGATAGGCGGGGCGGGCAGCCACGTGCCGTCTTCTGGAAATGAGCCATTCATATCTGATATCGACCTCGGACTTGCAGATGGCGGCATTGATCAAGACGGAAGGATCAATCTAGGTCTTGGGCTTGAAGATGAAGGCTGGGCTGCCCAGGGATGGGGTGGAGAGGAAGCTGGGTGAGAAAACTTTCCTTTAAGGAAGCATATGCTGAATACATGCAGCCCTGGTGCTCAGCTCGATCTCGGTCTCGATATTGATATGAACTGGGTAGAACCCGTCCCCGCTTCGCCTTCAGAAAATCTATCGTCAGTTATCAGAAAAGACATGACGGCTGGTCCTCACCGCAAACCCCGCAAGCTCGTAAGTTCACCAAGTGCTAGACTTCTCCCATGTGACCAAATCTTCATAGGGTCTTAATGGCAGCAACGAACAGCTCGGGCGTGAGCGTACGCCGTCTTTGACGCACTCCCAGGAAAGTCCTCCTAGCGTGGATGAGCTTGATGCTCTGCCTCCTGGGATCAAACGTCCTGGGGAGCAGCTCGAAGTAGCAAAGAAAAAGAAGAAGCGAGTTCGGTTGTTGTTGGATGCGAGGACGGAGCTGACTGATGCCGAGCTCGTAGCTAATCGGTATGCCCTTTCTCGAAGCAGAAGGAGATCATATCGTTTACAACATACTGGAATAGTGAGGGTTACCACGACAATATGCTCACAGCCAGGGCTGAAGCTCAAGATAAAGCGCCAAAGCCTTGGGTGATGGACCTTCTTTTCAAGGATATTCCAGATGCATGTTAGCAATTTTGCATGCATGAGTTGAGGCCAGACTAATCTTGCATAGATGAAGCGCCCGAGTTGCGAGAGTGCTTCGCTAACGTCATCAAGTCCAACCTTGAAGCGAGAAAGAGGCGCTGGGAAGAAGAAGCAGAAGGCAAGGTTTTTTGTACCAATGTCTTTTGCATCTATCTCATCGTCTCTAGATGAACGCACTGTTCGCCGTCGTGTCGATGTTGCTCAAGAAGTCGAGCATGGGCGTGGGGATGGTATGATCGTCTATCCAGATGACGATCTTCAGGCGCAGGGTTGGGAACAGCCACGTATCGTCTCATTCACCTTGATGAAAATGCCGAGGCTGAAGCATTTAATAGAATATGAGTATGAAGATATGAACTCGAACGACCCTGGTCTGAACCAAACAAGGACACCAAAGAGCATCCTTCGTCCTTCTCTAACAAACTCGGTACAAGCCACTTCCTAATATTTACCCTCCGACTGACTGGTTGTCTAGGTCGAGCAAGGCCGTGGTGCCTCTATCCTCCACGAAATCAGTCAAAAGAGCAATTCTCTCCCGTGGGACAATCTGGACGTCGACGGTGGTCCCAGTTCGTCGTGGGCACCATTCAGTGTGACCGGCGCGCGATCCAGCGACGGGATGGTGGGACTATTTTCTCCGAGACCTGAAGGCAGCATATCCGGTTCAAGGTAAGATTCCGGAGGTTTGTTAGGCTTCCAACTAATTCCCGGCAGGGGGAGGCGTGGGAGCCGTGAAGGCTCTCTGATTCCATCTGAACTCGGCTCAACTCCCAGGCAATCTTTTGGTGCTGCGGCTGCAGGACCCCTTGAAGAGTTCGGGGGTTTCGTCGGTGCGTCGTTTGGACACCGTCTTCTTCGTCTTCTGCTTATGATAAAGATCAGAGGCACCTCTTCTGAATCAAACACAGTCGCAGAGTCAGTCCCTATCACAAGATCCGGCAACGTTGGAAAGAAACTCGTATAACTTCCTAGAGCTCGTGCATTTCTTGATCATGTGTAAGCGTTGGACTGATTTGGCATGGCTCTAAAGGTGGATCAAAACTGCACGGAATGCAGCGCAGCATGGGCTTCCTCCCGGCGCTGGCCCAACTGGGATCACGCTCGATGGAGTCTTGCCCGAAGGAGCCAAGACAAAACACGTGGCTGCGAGTGCTTTCTACAATTGCCTTGGTATGTCATGGATGCACTCATTTCGCGGTGGATTATCGTTGGATCTGGGAGCCATGGCTGACTGGACTCCTCGCTAGTGTTGGCAACTAAGAGTTTGATCACTGTCGAGCAGGACGAGGCCTACGGCGATATCAGCGTCTATGTTCTCTGATCAGCCTGCTACCCTCCGCCATAACGACTCGTCCTATTCTTCTCGGCAGTGTTGTCACTACCATGCTTTTTTTTTCTCGGAGTTGGCTCCACTTGTGATGCCTCTGCGTCGCTCTTCATGGTAAAATTCGGTGGTAACCATACTCCTGTATCAGTGTGCCGTGGAGTCCTGAGACTATACGATGAAAAAACCGGTGTGGACCGGTGTGTGAGTGAGTGGATATGTATTATCGAGAAATATAACTAGTAATTTATGTTTTAATGGATTCACGTACATCTATCGTGGAAGACCCATCCTAGAGCCAGGGAATGGAAATATAAGGTAGCACTATACAAGGATGATGGCGCCTACTCAAATTACGTATTCAGCTCACGGGTGAAGAATGTCTCCCAAACGACCGAAAATTAAATGAGCAAATACTTACGTCGAGAATCGAAAAAACGGGACGACGTTGGATGCAAGATGGCCACACATGGATTATTCCTCGTGATCTTGCAGACGTGCGATCGTTCGACTTGAACATCGCAGGAAGTCGACTGGATAGAATGTTAGAGGAAGATTATCAGCGTATTTATACCATCCGTTTCCCCCGATACAAGGGGGTCGACTGATCCAGTTCCATATAGCATTTCTGGTCAAGATCCCGAATGGTAGGTCATATGTGCCGCCATGGACCAATCGAATATCACGGCACCACAGAGGGTACATGGCGTCATTGCCTTCTTGTCGTCATCATCCGAGGTCCAGCATCCATCGTCTGACATTGATTCCAGGACTGAGGATAATTTTTTGCCATCGGCGACGGTGTTGGACTCTGGAGTAGCTGAAGCCTGATTGACATCGTCTGCAAGCTCGAGAGTATGCTCTGTGACATCGCGCTTGATGATCTTACTGGGAGGTTCCTCGAATTCAATGATGCCATACTCCCGAACCACCTCGTCTCGAATGTCTGCAGGGAGCTCTTTGATCATATTGATGTCAATATCAGGCGGTAACGTCCGACGACGACGCTTGGACCCATTGCTAGATGCAGGCTCCTTGGCTTCGTGTGAATGCCGGATCCTCTTGTTCTCTTGCTTGTCCCAGGGCGACGCTGCAAAGAACGCATTGATTGCTTTGGTCGGGGTTGTGGTTTGCAAATTTGTAACCGCGATATTGATACTGACCGCATATGAGACGCGCTCAATAATGGGGCTGGGACACCCACTCACATGCTAAATTCATACTTCTCAACCGGTTCGCCGCCCTTGTCTAGGATCTGTTTCGCAAGTCCCGCTAGTGGTTGACGAATCAGTCCTTGTGCTCGTTCTGTTCGTGGAATATCCAAGTCAAAAACGGGAACAGGCAAGGGAGCCGATCGACTCTCGCGGTTAGCGTTGTAAGCAATCTGGCGAGAGTGACCACCTCGTATGGTGAGTCTGATCTGTGACGGATAGCGTTGCCATTTCCTTCGTCTGTCCGGCTTAACTGCTTCCCTCCCAAGAGTTTCGAGTTCACCTCCGTCAACGAGCTCAATTTCCAGTCGTCTCAGTAGACTATTTGCCAACGTTTCGATCTCGGTCAGAACGCCGGACCAGTCCAGGGTTCCACGTTGCTGGTCAAACGAATCTTCAACCGATATCGTCAGGGGGAACTCGGGAGACATTTTGACTGGTTCGTTGTCTCTGCCTTCTAGTAGGTCCCATATCTTCTGACCATTCTGTGCACCGAGGAGAGAACCGAAGAGTGCTGCTGTCATCTTGCTTCTCAGAAGTCCGACGGTTAGAGCCAACTCGTCTCTATCATCTTCCTTGGTACTGGGGCTCGTGATGGGATATTTTGTAGTGCTTATATAATCCCTCAACGTATGCAAGGCCTTCGAACCGAATCCCATGAGTTTGTGAGGGTTAAGCGGATCTAGAAGTGTTTGAACGACTGTCGAATACTCTTCACTAGCGGTCGGGGAAACAACGAGCGTCGTTTGTTGATGTGGCTTGTGCATATTACCGACGAGCTTAGCTATCGTCTTATCGTAGGCGATCCCAGCCGAAGAGCCAAGGCCGATCTGTGTGAGTACCAGATGTCGGATGTGGTTCGCGAGGTGTGAAGCTGCAAGGATGGATTCTGGTAACGTCGCGTTGTCAGAAACAGTGGGGTCATATTGCGGAATCGTGTGACCAGGACATTCCGAAGATGGATTGTACCAGAAGCCCTTGTAATCTGTTAGTGCCCCAGACTCTGCACGAGCCAGAGCAAACCATCTGCCACGAGGATCTGGTGAGATGTCACGGGTTTCTTGGAGGTGCTCCTTCACGAGGTTGGTGACATCGCAGAAGAGCTCATCCATCCCTAACTTCTCGACCGGACAGTCCCCAAGGACAGACCGTACAAGGAGGAAGACACGTCGAGAGTAGTATCGATATAGTGTGAGGTCCTCCCCGTTGACGAGAATGAGAGACGGGCCTCAATCGCAATCGATGAGCCACATGAACAATTTATTGGGCAAGAAGGTACGCACATCGTTTCTTCGCTTCCCACAAACTGCAAAGTTTGTCAACGCCGAGGGCACGTGCCTGACTATTTATGAGATGGATAGAGAAAGAGTATGATCAAATAGGCGCACCTCGTAGCTAGCTGTTGCGAGTAATCCCTTCTGCTGTACTCCTACAGGCTTACCAACTAACGATGGATTACGGAGGCGTTCGCAAGCAACTGTGCAAGTCACCAGTCAGGACTTCTTACGATAGGACGCGCTGTACAGTGTCACATACCATACATGTTGTCTAGATCAAACGCCAGCACTATGCGTGCCTCTGGCTCCATCGCAAGCTCCGAAGCTATATTCTGCGACTTTATCTTGTCAACTCAGTCGATCTCCACTGGAAAGGTAATTGCCTTCGCAGCCTAGCATCTAGCTTCTTGGTGAGGATCCATATGCATATGACGGGGACTCGAAGGTAGCAAGATATGCATGTAACATGGCACGGACCCTATAGTGAGTCATATTCCGTGAGATGCAATGCCTAACCAAGTTGGATAATAGGCTCGAGCTTGCCGAGTTCCTCTATAGGTGTGCACTCTTCCCAGGTTGGGCTACGATAAAATGGGTTGACGTTCTTGTGGGTGGAGATGAGCTGAAGAGATACAGTACTTTTACGACCACGTCACCTTACGCAACATGTCTTTGGCGAAGACGTGGTGGAGTCGGAGTTCGCTCATGCCGGCAGCCGAGCACTCACCTTCGGGCATATCTGTCTCCCCTGCCCCGATAGCCTCTAGCAACGGCACGTGAAGAAGAGGCAACAGAAGATCGACGTGTAGCACCTCATGGGTCGATAGATGCAATGAAGCGTTCGCAGGAGCGGCAGAGATCCGTGTGGGCTCCGTTTCTGCACAGTCGGTTCTGGGCTCGCGGGATCGGTATACTTCGGTTCCAGCGTTGGGGCCACGTGGAATGGTGTAGGAATAGGCAGCATGAGGCAAGCCCAGGATGACGGGTTGGTCCTCAAGCTCGTGAACACGCGCACGCTCCTCTGGCGACAGGTGACCAGCGAGGGCCCCAGCAGAGATGGCACAATCTGGGCTTTACCATCACTGGTATCCAGCTACTGTCATTCAAGGACCGAGTATGGATCATGTGGCTCTCCACAATACCACCAACTTGGAGGTATGTACACGCAAATTAATGTGAATCTCGCTGACAGGGCCAGCATAAACACGGCTTCCGTCCCATCCTCCCGCACAAGAAACAGTACCTCTTCCACGTCAGCTCAGAGGACGAGCATAACGAATGGATAGCACTTATCAATTTCGCCGGGCGCTTCAAGATTGCCGGCGTACGCATGCGATCTGCCGGAATGACGATGCACCAGTTGAGGCTCGCCGCGCTCGTAGCAGCGAAGTCTCATGTGCGCGAAGTGAGATCGGCAAGTGGTGCCAGTTCGCCCGCCCACCTCAGCAGAGTCATGTCAGTGGACGATACCCCTCCGACAGCATCACCAGGAGAGCTTACACCCGTCGACTCCGGCGGGACGGACAGTGCTACTGCCGTGTCCAACTCACCTTCCTTACCCTCGCTCCCAGATCCGGCAGACCAACTTTCAGGGAGGATAAAGCAGAGCTAGCGTCTATTCGGCACGCAGTAGGCGAGCTTGGTCTTGGGGTGCCTTCTCTCATCAGGGCAAGACGCAGTCGGGAACGCGAGCGAAGAGTCTCTACATCTGGCACGCTGATCATCCATCGGACCTAACCCGCTCTGATAGTCTTGGGCCACATGAACAGCAGCCTCAACTCCTCTGGGGCGTTCAGCCTCCGCAAATTCTGGCTCAGTTAGTGATCTGAATCGAGTGCAAGATCAGCTCGTTCGAGCAGGAGATTGACAAGACTGAAGCGCATCTCGAGGCCGACCTGCGTGCTGCTCGGAATTTCGGCATGCTCACGCCTTTACTCTAGTCCACGAGGGAGAAGATTAGGACGCCGATCAGCCGGATGCGACCGAGATCTACCCTTAGCAGCTCGGGGAGGACTAGTACTGGGAGGCGACTCGTTGCGCAAAGCGAGTTTCGCTTGTCCAGATCCCTTTGTCTAGGCTCCAACGCAGGCCGTCAGGTCATTCGCACCAGAGTTACGATCCGGAAAGCTCTTGCCGCCGCTTGACGCGTGCTGGTATTCCCTGTGCGGTTTGAATGATGGTGGTCCCGTTTGTATCTGATTTGTTTGTTTTGAATTTTTCAATTGTGACGGAATTGCCACTGTGTAGATCGCATGAAAGCCACCTGTGACCCTGATAAATTCGTTGGGTTCTCGGATGAATACCGTCGTCACCCGTCACTGTTTCGGTGCTCCTTTTGGGATGGTCTCTCGAAAGATACTTGTGCGGATTTTGCCAGCTGTTTCAAGAGAAACAAGGTTACTTCCACACTATGGGTATATAATATCATCTTGGGTCGATGAATCGCTCCCGACCAACAACCATCATCATACATACTTCCTTCCCTCGAAGAACATTCAGCTTAGGTCTTGATGTATGCCGGCTTCTTAATCCCCCGTGAAGAGATCACCCCTTGGTTGGAAAGACACGATCTCCGGAGGTGGTTGAAGGAAAACAGTTGGGGTGACGACTTGAATTTCGGCCTTCCAACCGGTGCCGAGGTTGCGCTCCAAATGTACCTGAAGAAACACCTCGGCCTCAAGGCTCGCAACGAGTGCTTGAGGCGAGATTTCAAATGGGACTATGCCGGTGTCTGGCTCATCAGAAAAACCCGCAACCCGAAGGAGTTGTGCGACATGTTTGTTGCCCACCGATGGTATCCTACCCCACCACCGGTCGAGCCAGAGTACGAGCGTTCCGATCAAGACTTTGCAAACAAGTTGCGCTCAGTCGGTCTCACCAACTTCGTCTTCGCCTCCGCAACACCCCTCCGGGGCGGGATGACAAAGATGACCATAATTTGCCACCCCACCAGCGATGTGAGTGCACTTACATCACAACTGTGCTGCCAGTGCTGAACACAATCAGGAGGATGGAAACGCCTCTCCAGGAAGCGATGATTCTACTGGTACCATTACCCCTTTACCATCACCTGATGACGTGCTACCCAGCACTGATCGGTAGATTCTACATCCTTCCTGAGACGAGCATTTACTTCTTTGTGAGGATCTGTACGTGAGGGGAGCTCAGTGGAAGTACAACATAGGTATGAAAGAGGTATAGTCGCCCCTACAGCGCCAGCGATGGCGGGGCAGATTGAATGTAGTAAGAGTGTGCGATCGTGTTGGACAATATACAAATGCAACACGTGTCATCAAAACGTAGGGAGCGGCACGTGTCACGAGCTTAACCCGCTCACAACGGGGTCCTCGAGACTAGTCAAATCCAAACCTGGAGAGGGTGAAGTAAAGTCTCTCGCATGTACATTGGGATGTGGTTGGCGAAGGACGGATAGGGCGTTGAATCTGGAAATATTCATGAGTGGGCGTGAGAGGTACGATGAAAAGAGTCAGTACGCTTTCGCCAGTTCAGTGCTCAGCCGCAGACCGTCGATGTACTCAACCTCAGTCAACAACAGCGCCTCGTCGACATATCCATATCGTGCCCTCTGAACTAAGGCATCGTACAACCGGACTTGTTCGTGAAACTTCTCTCCGTGTAATATTTCGGTAAGGGGGGCTAGATGCTGGGTCACCGTGACATGGCTTCGTAGAGGGGGTAATGATGGAAGGAGATTGCGGGCGGCAGCATCAACAGTAGCAACAGTATCCAGAAGTGCTCGAGGAAGAAAGACATGCTCCAAGTCTGTACCTGCGATAAGTCAGCGCCGTGCTTGTGACAGTATTAGCGTATATTACCTGGCGTACCCCAACCAGGTGCAACTTTGTTCCTCGGGCGAGCAATGTATGCGATCAGGCTTGCTCGAGTGTACTCGGCCTGGACCGATTTGTATACTTCCTGATCAGGTAATCAGCACCAATGAAGAGCAGCGAATCGTCAAGCGTACGGACCTTCGGGGCATCTTCCTCCTTAACGGGTATGTACGCTTTGGGTATTTGACTCAATGCGACTCGTATGCTCCATAAGCGATTGACAACGATTAGTGTGCTCATCACAAGCTACACTTCGATCAATACACATCGAGCCCAATTTGCGACATCAGCACTCACCAACGCGATATACGATCCCACAACGATCACGACATCCCATCGCCTCTGACCACCTGTGAACCAAGCCTGAGCTACTAGGCCCGCAGCACTTCCAACAACCGCAATCGCCGTGAGGATAACGAAGAGGAAGAAGGAGACATGATAGATCCAAGCCATTCCATTGGAGCGCAGGAGAGCTGACTGACGGCGTTGATCAGATCAAGGACGTTAGGGTCATCGTACTGCTCATCGAACGCCACTGCTCCACATTGAAGTTGGACTATTCAACAACGACAAACTCGATTTCATGGTGATATTCGCTGGTATTTGCTGATTGTCCAATAATACACTGTTAAAATCGAGCGTGTCTCCCCACAACGCCATGTCTGGAAACCTATCTCATTCTATGAGGGAGAACTACGAAACCCATGGCGTAGAGAAGGTATCACACCTCCAAGCTCTCCTTCAGAACTATGGCCAATCTCTGCTCTCGCAGTACTATCACCTCGTTGCATCCTCATACCGTAATCCCCACTTTGAGGGCGCACAAAAATGCTTGCATGCTTGGCTCGATAAGTGGTGGCTCCGAGAGTCTCGGGAGATGCCTCAGGACAAGCCTGCCTCGTTTTGGGATTTGGCTGCGGGGAGGTACGCATCTCGGTCCTGCGATTGAGACGTGTTACTGATTCCAGGAAGCGGTGAAGTGACTGAGGCTATCCTCAATTGGTACTCTCTCAGACGACCGAAAGAGCATCCGTCTCACCTGTCCGAAGAATCCCATCCTCCATCTAGTCTTACGCATCGGTCTGTCCAACGGCCCGTTCGTCGTCTCGCTCTCATGTTGAATTCTTCAATTCCTGATCCATTGATAATCGCGAGTGATCCCGTAAGCTACCTGGATCGTTTACGCGAATGTGCATGACTCAAGTTCGATGAAGTACACTGCTCCTGCATACACCGCGAGAACCTCTCGGTATTGCGCACCTTTCAGTTTCGCGGACGTGGCTGAGGGAAGCATGCCTTCATTCACTGCGCATGATCTCAACAGTGCAATGTCTAAGGAGCCTCGATCTCACCACGGAGAAGTGTCAGGGGTATCTGCGTCTCCACAAACTGTGGACATGGTTGTGTCATCGTTTGCTTTGCATCTGTGTACCCCATCAGAACTGTTCTCACTACTCTACGAGCTCAGCTTGAAATCCAAATGGTTGGTGGTAATCGCACCACACAAGAAACCCGAGGCAAGTTGGAGTACAGTTCTTCAAAGATGCCAGTCTGAGTCTGCTAAAAGATCAAACCTGGGTGGGGGTGGGTTCGATGGAATATTTCGAAATGGCAAGAAGTAAAATCGGATCACGAATCAGATGTAGAAGTTGAGATTGTGTTGGACAGGTGCGTTTTCTTTTCCTAACTGTTAGACAGATGGGCTGATGGGTCTCACACAGGGTCAGGCTCCGGGTGTGGAGAAGTCTCAATACGTGGTGATGGCGTTAATTGCATCCCATATGGAGAGACAAAGAGCTACATAGGTTTTGCCTTCGACATGAAGTCGAACAGAAACCAGGCACGTCTCGTGTGCGTTGAGGGCGTAATGACATAGATGGTCTTTCGGAAAGTATCGCAAGTTGAGGATTTGAGACGGAGGAGGAAATCACATGAAAACTGACAAATGAATCGTGGAAGTCGACATGAAAACAGTTGGAGTGAGAGATGGGCAGAGAAGAGTGCTAGAAGGGAAATTGAGGAGAAATGAACAGAGTACAACGGATAGGAATGTGCTCCAGTGGGTTGTGTGTGACTGTGTGGTGGACTGGACGTTTCTTGTTCGCTGTGTTTGAACCTGGGATCTTCGGTCGCGATCGACTAGAATTGGGGTGGCAATCTGCCAGAAAGCATATGGGGTGGCAACTGTTGACCGCCAGGTCCGGGGCTGGGGCCATTAATCGGTTGCCCATGCTGCTGAATTGATGGTGTGGTGAGCGGCGCGCCTTGAGGATTGCCGTATCCTCCTCGAATACCGCCCTGGAACTGGCTCAACAAAAGCTGTTGCTGGGTCTGTCTCTGCTGTTGCTGAGCCTGCAATTGTTGTTGCTGTTGATACGTGACACCCCCGGCATTAATGCCTGAACCTGAAGACGGGAAACCGGACATGCTGGTCGATGTTCCCGAGCGAGAGTGTCCAAGGACGCTGGCGTTAGGGAAGCTATTGAACTGTGCTGCACTTTGTTGCATAGGAAGGTTCGGCGGATATTGGGATTGTGGGGATACCAACCCTTGCTGTGGTCGCATAGGGAGACTAGATTGAGAAGGTAGAGTCTGTTCGGAGAACATTCCCCCGGGTGTCACAGGCTTCGGAGGTGCCGGAACAGAGCCGTTGAAAGGCTGCGAAGCCATTCCTGGCGGCCGCTGTGGGAGACTGGCAGGAGGTGTTGGCAGGTGTTCGTACTGGGAATGTCGCGTCAAAGAGCGATCTCGCTGACCGTCCCCAGATCGGACCACAGTCCTGTCGTATGGGTTCGAGTCCATCTGGGCATTCGAGCCGAATAGTCCCTGAGGCTGCTGGAATTGGGAAAGAAGACTCTGCTCTTGTTGCGACTGTTGCTGCTGCTGCTGTTGTTGTTGCTGGCTGAGAAGGTGCTGCTGTTGCTGGATTTGCACTTGCTGCTGCGATTGCTGTTGCATCAAACGCTGCTGATACTCGTAATACTGTCTCGCCTGCTCGCGTCGCTGTTGGTCGCGCTCGAAGTCGGCAGATCCCTGATATTGAGCTCTCATTCTCATTTCCAGCTGTATCTCCTGAAGGTGACGTTCCCGTTGTGCTGCAAGCTGCAAGCGCTCCATTTGCTCCCTCTCAGCCTGCTGAAGTGCTAGCTCGCGCTCACGCGCCGCTTCTATCTGTCGAAGCTGCTGAGCGCGTTGCTGTTGTTTGTATTCGTAAAGCTGCTGGTACTGATGTTGAGGGTGGGTGGCAGGTTGGGGACCTCGGCTTAGTCCGCCCAACCGATCTGAAGGGTAGCCCTCATGCTGTCCAATGTACGGGCCGCCAAATGGTGTTTGAGTAGGAATATGCTGCTGAGCCACATTTCCTTGACCGGCACCGCTGGGGAACACATTCATAGGAGATGTGCGTGCCTGAGACGGCAGAGACGCGGTTGGCGCCTGCTAGCGATTCAGACGTCTATACCCTCATTTTAATAGATACGCTTACCCCACGTAAAGTGGAAAGAAGTTCATTCATCCTCTGCTGTTCGTTGTTCTGAGACACAGTGGACGGTGTCGGTCCCCCCAAAGCCATACCCTGCAGCATGCCGCCCAAGGATGCGGTCTCATCCATTCTAGACTGTAACGACATGTCCATGGATCCAGACGCAGGGGCTCGATTGTCCCATAGCTTTGCGAACCTGCTCCCCCTCGGAGCCCCATCGTTGGACATATTCGATGACGACATAATGGGACCTGTTGTGGGAGGAAGGGTAGGTGTGGGAGAGGGCAACAAGGTCATAGGAGGGGGTGCTGTGGCCGTGCTGCTTATCGGACGATTCAGTTCTGCGGCCTTCTTTGCAGCATCAGTCAGACCACCATTTTGGCCCACACCAAAGAATTCAGAAACCGACATTTGCCTTCCTTCGCTTGATGGAGTTGGGGAAATTGTGTCCTGTGACGGTTGCGGAGTGATGAGAGCATTCTGCCCATAGTTTGGTGCGCTAACGATCTCGGCGAGTTTATCGGCCACGCTTTGGGCTGTGGAAGTCGGGGTCGAGGGGGCAGCCTGACCAATCCCCTTGAACGCGTGTGCTGACTTTCCCGCAAGACGCAGATGGAGAGGCAAAGGTGGCTCAGCAGCAGGGATAGCTACGAAACACATCAGGTATGAAACCCTTCATCTAAGGGGCACTCACGTTTATTTTGGGCGGGTTCTGCTGGAGCAGCGGCCTCTAGGCCAGGCGGGGGTGCAGCATCCTTCTTTTCTTCACCGCTGTCACGATCATCAATCACTTCCGGCGTCCGGGCGGCTTCTTTTTTCTTCTCTTCTGCTTCTTTCATCTGCCTCTTCCAGGCCTGTAATTTGTCCTCTCCAGAGCCAAGCAACCCTCTCAGCCCACCAACAGGTGCGACATCATCAGTCGCCCATGCAGGTTCCTTCTCCTCAACCTCATCTCGGGCGCCGGGCCGGCGACGACGATCTCCTATAGGGGATGGAGAACGTTGACGAGAACGCGAGCGACGCCGACGGAGGGGCTCTGGGGATGGTGGTCGGCGGTCTCGATCACGCTCGCGATCCTTGTCACTGCGGCGCAGGTCCTCTCGTTCGTCACGCCGTCGACGATCATAGGATGCTCGTTCCTTCTCGGTATCCCAAGGCGTTCGGCCGGCGCTACTGCGTGGAGGATATTCGCTTCTCTCTCTGCTCCTATCCCTTTCACGGTCCCGATCCCTTTCCCAATCTCGGTCCCTTTCACGGTCACGAGCTCGTCGGTCTCGGTCGTAGCGATCCGGTTCTGGGACCCACGAGTCTCCATACTTGCGCATATACTCAGCATCCCGCTCGCGCTCACGCTCGCGATCTTTTTCCCGGTCTGCATCCCGATCGTCCCGTCTTACAGCACCTTCGGCTACGAAAAGAGAGTCAGCAAGTGTGTGTGGTGGACGATGGAAAAGAGAATAGTAGGCAGAACTGACATGACTCACCATCCTTCGTTCTCCAGTCCTGGCTTTCACCAGCCCGCCCTCGCTCTTTCTTTGGAGCTTCTCCGCTAAGCTCCTCCTCTTTTCTCCGCCTTCCTGCTTCCCTCGCTCGTTCTCTATCTGCTGCTCTGTCTGCCGCGGTCTCACGTCCTGGATCCCTGTCTTTCAAATCGCGTGGACGCTCACTTCCTCGAAGTGGCGCTGCGCCAACTTCGCGTTTTGCCAGGTGTGGTGCAGTGTCACGATCTCTCTCGCGATCGCGACGGAGAGCCAACGAGGAACCAGCCAGTCCAGCTGAACGGTCCTTATCGTAGTTATCGGTCTGTAAATGAAAATGTCAGAAACATGGACGGAATGCGGGTAAAATAGCACACATTGCGTAAGCGATCGCTCTCAGTGCGCACAGGCTGTAAGCGGAACGAACCCATTGGCCCTCCTTGGGACAAGTTGGGACGATAGGATCTCGAGCCACTTTCCTCATCTTCTTTCCGATACCTGCCTGATGCGTAAGAATTCGGCACGAAACAGACAGGCGAACAGCATACCGTCGCTCCCTTCCCGATCCGACCTCCCCTGTATTGAGATCCTTGGCCTCTCGCTTGTTCATCACTGGGCTGGTATGCTCGAATTGACTTTGTATGCGCCATGTGTCAACGCGGATGAAAATGGCACAACAAAATATATCTTACCCAAACCAGTCACTGAGATCGGGCATGCCCTCTGGTGGTGCAACCAGAGGTGATTTAGAGAGGTGCAACAGCTCTGCACGCGAGTAGCGAACATCGAGGCGCTTGAGTTGGGGACGGCGTTCTTCACTGACGGGGGAGTCATCTTCTATAAAACGGGGCACAGTTAACACCCCTGATAAAAATTAAGTGGAATACACATGCTAACTTTGCATAGTGGTGCAGTGTTTAGGGAGATTGGGCTTTGTTGTCGCTGTCGATGGTGAGGTGGTTGGCAGCAGTCAAAAACGCGGACACGTACCCCTGACACCCGGGCCAAGGGTTGCCGACCATCTCCAACTTACGCGTCTTCTTCTAGCAACCACGACGATGACTTCATTTATGCACGCATTATTATTTGTGTATGATGGTTCTTACTTTTCGACGTTTGTCACGTCTGGTATGACCGGGATTGGATGTAGGAGCTGTGTCGCGTGAACCAAATTGTGCGTGTCGTCGATCCAATTCATTGTGATCAGCAACGCCTTTTTCCATGGGATTCAGGCGGATAGATCTCTGTACGATAGCCCATCCTCAAAGCGTAACGCTCTGTCGCTTTGCAGAACGATCAAGATCTCGAGTGATCGCTTGTTTTCTTGTCTTGACGCTCAGATAACCAGACGCTGTTTTCGGTCTATCCATCCCTTAGCGCGGCCTAGCTGGCTCTGAGTTCACTTCTCGTGTTAGTTCTCTCCAGATCTGCTCGTATATCGTTTCCCCTATCTTTGATTTCCCAACAACCTTCCCCCTGGAACAAGTCGGGTGTGAGTTCTGTTATCTTTCGTCCCACCCAGCCCCAACCCTCCTGCATCGAATATCATTATGACTCCTAACTTCCATCTCCAAGTATCATCTAGATTGGCTCGCTGTGCTAACTCATTAGCATATCAAGGCGGATGTTCCACCGGAAAAGGCATTGCGACTATCCCTTTTCGAGCCTACGAGACGACGGTTCCGGGCGAAGTGTCGCAAACACGAGGCGTACACGAGGCCGTCTCCAGACCTATGTGATGCGTCTTTTCAATATCTGCATGGGCGTTTGCCTCACAAAGAGCGTTCTGCAGCTAGTGTTCTAGTGTTTTCGACCCGTAACAACCAACATTCGATTCTATGACGGGAAATCTAGTTTCCTCTGATGGAGAATATTGCACTCGTATTCTTGAGCAGTCACACGCGGGATTTTTTTGGTGAACGAATACAACTGTCATTCTGTTGATGGGGAGTAACGATTGGACAGGCAAGTACGAGGTGTACGAGTAACAGCTAGGGTAGTTGAAAGTAGGTAAGAGTAAGTAACGTGCCTAGTAATAGTAACAGGATTGGTTTGATTGCGAAGCTGTCGTCGTCGGCCCAACAAGCGGCACAGGAGGAAGAACGGGCAGAGCCGTATAACCGAAATAATCACCACAAAAGATGAAATAAGTAAGACCGATCTTGGTGGGTGCATGGGTGGCGTCCGACGAACGACGGGAATGACGAATGAGCGAAGGGAATGTCGATGCGCGACCCCTTGTTTGGATTGCTTTTGGTACTGCTTGCTGCTGGATATGGAGGGGCGCCGGCCGAAATACCGCTGTGGATGTCAAAAAAAGAATGCCGCTGAAATACGAAGTAAAGTAAAGCCTTCCGAGTCGACCATTTCGATCCGATCGAGGCTAAGCGCCATAGGCAGCTCAAGGCATGCACACAAGTCGATCCGAGATCGGTAGATCGAGGTTGATAACGACGACCGAGGCGAGAAAGGCTTGTACGATAATATCACAGAGCGATGTGTGTGTGCCGTGTGTGTGAGTAGAGGTAAGAGAATTTGCTGGAATCGAGCGTTGAATGCAGGGAATTGGAGAAAGGGTTGCAGAGAGCGAGAAGATTTGTTTGGATTTTTGCTGAAAAAGTGTAGTTGATACATTTTGTTGACCAGTTGCGATGAAGAGGAAGATGGCAAGGAAAGGGGAAGGCAGGCAGAGGCTATGCACAGCGAGTCAAAGACGTCATGAAGAGAGGAAGGCGTTAGGGAGGAGACCATGACGGGAGAGGCGCTATGAAGACAATATGCATGGATACAGTGGCGAACGGCGACGGAACGTGAGCGCTCATACGACACTGAAATCATACTGAACAGCATGAGAGCCACCGGCGGATGGTTGAGGCACGATGAACGAGCTGCGCATTGAGTAGACTTTGTTGTTATGGTTAATGGGCACCAGGACCTCGTCGGACTTTGCTATTGGTTCGTCCTTGGCGCGCATAGCCATCTCTGGGGTGATGCCAAACAGCATGCCCTGGGCTTGGTTCTCCTTTCCACTGGCACTGACATAGGATTCTGCGCTGGGGTAGATGGGAGTGATCGGCGTTGCCGGCATGCTATCGCCAGCATCGCTGGAGCCACTCGCAGACAAGGTAGAGGAGATTGAGTCCATACTGGACCCCGAGCGGGAGAGAGAAGAGTCATAGAACGTCTTGTATGCCTCTGAGGAAGATGGCAAGTCGATGTTCCATTCGGGGAAGGGGGAGTAGTGGTAGCGGTTTCCCCTTGCATACCACTCGCTTATAATACGCGACGCGCCGGAATAGTAGTGGGGTTGATATTTCTTGCAGACAGTCTCGGACAGGCGCTGGACCCCCTCCGAGCACAGCTCATCGAGCGCTTCCGAAACCTCGCGCGACTCGGTCGTGTCCTCGCTTCTCTGTTGGAACATGAGCAGATATTCCAGCATATATGTAAGAAGCACTAACCGAAAGGCGCGACTCTCCCAAGATGTATTTTGCCAAGCACAGAGAGCCGTGGGCAATCTGGCTGGGCCGCAGGTGTACGAACTCCCTCTTGAACAGGGTGAGCTCCATCAGAAAGCGAGTAACGTGTTGTGTACGCGGAGTCTCATACGACTCGCCGCTGCACTTCACGCGCAACCAACTTTCAGCAGTCGGGTGACCGATGTCCCAACCAATCGTTGCAAGGACATGGCGCTCCATCTGGACGAAAGCAGACTGGTCGTGTTGGTTGTGGCAGTGATCGACGAACTCGGCCAGGCTTGGGATACGTGACTTTTCATCCTCGTACTTCGCGGCGATCCAGAGGGCAGCACAGCCGATGAGTTGGTAGTGCTTCTTCAATACTACGCGCTTTGATATATAACGGTCGACGATGTTGATAGCCAGGTAGAGTGTTTCGGGGCGCATGCGGTTCATGAGGTGGACTTCAATGAGGAAGTCGGTGAGGCACGGGCGGATCTCCCAGCCAAGCTCAGGCTGCATGTCCATGTTCGGAACCTCGGGGTGCGTATTGGCCTATGCATATAGTCAGTGCCACACAGAGACAACATGAAGCAAAGGGTGCGTACCTCACGCTCGCGCCAGTACTCAAGGACTTCCTCTGCATACTCCTCTTCCTGCAGTAACATCGCGTCGCGGGTCATGAGTTGCTTTTGCTTCTTCTGCTTGTTGATCTCAACCATGATGGCAGCCGGTGGGGAGTAACGAAGTTTAGCGATGGTGGCGGCGAGACCGGGGGACATCCCTGCCCTGCTGCCACTAGGAGCGAGAGACTGGTGGGAGACGGCATGGGTTTTCTTCGCCTGACGAACGTATGCGTGGACGCGATTGGACTTGAGAGGGCCCTGACCTGGGTTGGAGCGGGTCTTCATGTCGAGGTCGGTATCTGCGTTTGTGTCGGGGACGGCAGCGGGTTCGGGGGAAGGAGAGGGAGAGACGATGGAGGAAGCGGCAGAGAAGTATTGGGTGAAGGGGAGCGGACTGGAAGTAGCAGGGCGATCAGCAAGAACGGTCAGGGACATGGCGCGCGGAGTTAAGCGGATTCGAGGGTAGAGAGGGGAAGGATCGAGGGTCACCGACCGAAAAAGGCAGAAACGCGAAGAGTAAGGAAGGCGCCGGATAGGCAAGTCGGTTGAGATCAGCCACAAAAAATTGGGGCAGCAATAGAGATACAGCGTTATGCAGAAAAACGAGTGGACGGGTATTAGGCCGGACGCGGTAGAGTAGTGGGAGGTAGCGCAGCGCAGCAGCAAGCAGGGGGGGGATGAAAAGGAAAGGATGAAATGCCAGAACAGGCAAATGCAACACTTATAAAGCTCGAGTGACTATGCTCGATGAACTGACACCGCACCATAGCTCAACATATCGGCTTGAAGCCAAATATGCTGAACCCATGGGTATGTAAGGACCATCAGCACCATCAGCGCCAAGGAATGCGAGCAGCGTCTAGAGACTGTCGTCTCATCCCTCTGGATAGGCCAACAGCCCATAGCATAGGGATGGAGAGGGTGACGCAGAGGCGCCGAGGTGAGGCCGCAGGTGCGAGGTGGTCCATCCCATGGTATAGGGACTTGGGCGGAGGAATGTAATCACCAAAGTTAACAACACTCACCAAATATGAAGCACCCCGTGCTAGCCTTTTAATTCTCCCTAGTTCTTTGCTCGTCGGATGGTCTATGCCGCAATGGACCTCGAACACGTTGTGGTATTGGGTAATGAGAGGCGGATTGGATTAGCAAGTACGTATGGTGGGCAATATCGTTGTAGGGGTTACTGGAATGCGGACCGGCGTGCAATCAGTTAAGAGTGAGCCGGAACCACGTCGCGATATGCCGATAGGGTGCGAATATGGACTTGTAGAGTGCGGGGAACGACGAGCAAACTACAAGTGGGAATTGTGGTGAGCGATGACGGGTCAGACCAAAGGTCGATAAGGGGGATATAAGAAGGAAAGCGAAGGCCGTTTGGGGTAAAACAAGGCTCGGGTTTGAGCCCAAGTCGCGGAAAGGACTGGACAAGGTTATTACAGCAGTGACTGCTGAAAGACCGAGAGGAGTTATGGAGGTAGGTAGCGGGAATACGAGAAGTAATGAGGAGGGGGAATATTGCGGAAGGGGTGTGAGGTAACAAGAAGAGACCCCGACGGTCTGGGATAAAAAGGAATGAATGACGGCAGCGAAGCAGAGCAACGGCGGCTGGGCTAGCCTGGAGGAGTATACAGTACTAAGATGGTGGGCGTTACACGCCGGTAAATGTGATGTGAAGAGAGGGCGAGGAACAGATAACGAGCGAGTTGTAGCGGCCTAGCGCAACGGTGAAGACTTGCCGCGGCATAATCAAGCCTTCTGAACCGTCACTCTATTCTGCGCGTACGCTTCTCTCCCAGTTCATCACCACCCACGCGAGCCCATCTAATGTAGCGGCGTCTGCCGTCGATCCACCGTCCCTCTGGCGGGCAGTGCCAAACCTATGGCCCCCCCCACCCACCGCAAGACAACCGCTACACGCGGCAGGGACCAAGTTTAGATCCCTTGTGAAGAGCGGGTGCTTCTTGAAGCTGAGAACGGTGACGCAAAGGCCTCTATCACCGAGTTGCGGATCCTCCGGTGGACGGCAACGACGGCACAGCCCGGAATAGGTGCGCCACCCACGCAGGGACATAACAATCGTGAAACAAGCGCAGGCGAACAAGAGAATAACAATAAGATTAAGAGGCCCACCGTGACGGCGCAATCCCACCGAAGGGAGCGCCGCGCCGGGTCTGTCAGGAAGCAGAGAGGAGCCAAATAATCAAAATGAAACCTCAAGGTTTAATGGGTGATTGGCCGGATGCGAACAAGAGAATGCAGAAAGGGAAAAAGGATCCGGTGCATGCACAAGTGTGACATGGGACAACATGTCACGGCCCCTGAGCTGTTGGAGGAGAGACATGGTGATTGACATGACAGGACGCGACAGGCTGCTCATCAGGTGTACCATCCACCATCGGGGAGTTTGGTACTCCCGGGGCTGAGTGCACGCGACCGATCGGCGTTGAGCCTGAGAATCCCGGTCCGAACCATCCATCCCAAGATAGTGAGGCAATAGCCATACTTGTCCTGGTGTGCAAAAGTTGAAAAAGCAGCCGCGCTTCTCCGACATATCACCTCCGTCATCGCCCACTTCTCTCTCCCAGGTCACAGTCACGGTTCCACTAGTGGTCCAGAAGCTCGGCTTCTCGTGCCTTGGCACATCACAGCGAGCCACCCCTCGACGTAACATGAGGCGCTTCTGTGTTCACCACCACCACCATCGACATCAATCCAAAACACTCCCATGCGTCTTCTATTTGAACGCAAAAGAAAGATGCGAAGCAAAAATGTGAAGAGCAAGTGCATGGAAGGGTTCTCACCACGAGTAAGCTCCACTCTGGAATATCTTGACAATATCTGGAGAGTTCAAACTCAATTAGCTCCTGGGCACTCTCCGATAGATTATACAAGCTCACCAAGCTCTGATGTGCTCGAACTGCCCCTCTATCTCTTCGATCTGCATCGAACCATCGTCAGCGGGCCCGATACTTTGAAAGCAATCGACGATCCTCACCGAGAGCGCGATATGGTATACGGTGGTGCAATGAATGACTTGAGTTAGCTGGCTGGATGCTGCGACCGAGAAGGGGCGGTGCGGCGACACAAGTGCCTTTTGGCGTATGGGCAGTTGGGTGCAGTCGTCGGGTTCTTCGACTGACTGCTGGGCTCCGGGCTCTACGAGGATAACGACCCTTGTGCGATTTGAGGGGGACGAGGGTGCAAGCGCGAGAGATGCGGGTATTGGATGCCGTGTGTTTGTCCACGCGACGTATATGCGATGTGTGCAAGAGCGGAAAGGGAAAAGCAAGTGCAGGAAACAGGATCGGTTGGTGCTGCGTGGAGGGTATATGCACCGACGGATGTGACAAGAGAGGGAGAGGTGCCGACGAAGGCGAGAGAGAGAATAGGAGTGAGGAGTGGTCGAACGACGAGGGAGAGTGTGAGGTAAGTAGAGCAGTCAAAAACCGAAAACCAAAGTGGGACGTATCAGCCTGATGCCTCGTGTTTGCAGCAAGGCGTACTGGGGTATATGACATCCGCTTGAGGCAGGGCCCCGACGTTGACCCTAGCCGGGTTCGTGATGGCCTTGCGCCTGGGGACGTCTTCGCGCCTTCTGTGATTGCTGGAAATGACCGAGCGACCGGGGCACAGCTCACATGCAGGCTGTCTCGACAGCACCTTGGAACTCTTACGCGAACAACCGAATGTCCGACATCTCCACATTGGACATGGTCGTCAACGTCCCCCTATTCGCATGATCTACCATCATCGCCCGCACTCGTGCTCTCACCGAATCGCTGCCTCGCTGGCCTGTTCAGGGTACGTCCATTGTACAGAGGGGTTCCTGAAACTGTGCACACAAAGCGCTTGAAATTTTTGCATTGATTGCTCTCCGATATCACAGTCTTCCCATGATGGTCCCCAGGGATCTCTCACGGTGGCAGTTAGAGAACGTTTGACAACTGTCACTCTTGCCTCCTTCAGTATATAATCTGCAACGTTGACCTGTCAAGGTCGCAGTTCGATCTTCCCCTTTCACGCCGCCCATCATCCTGTACTTCGAAGCGCCGGTTGATCGGTTTCGCGGAGCACCTACGCCCTTGTCTGCTACTCGGTAAAACTACGACAACAAGTAGATTAATGTTGTTGCATGCATGTGATGTGAAGAGCTGCTGCTATATTGCAAGTCTAATCCAACATCGCTTCCTGTGCACACGACAGATAGCGCTGCCCGCCCGTGTCTGATGCCTTTAAGACTTGGTGCGCTGGAGCTCTTGCGGCCCAATCTGTGTCTCCTCCCACGTCAGCAGCACGTTCGAACCCGGCAGATTTCGCAATTACCCGGGTGCACTGCCCAGTGTGGAGGCGTGCCCTGGGCTAGTGTTCTCCTCATATATACTCTTCACTCTCTTCACGTTGCTCCTCGTGTCCCGGACTATCCTAAAACAAGCATCCCTTGACAATACTATAAACATTCGCGCAGAATATGGTTGTCCCAAACCTCCCGATTCCTCCACGCCCCCTCGGCCATTGACATAGGATTCATCTAGTCGTAGTGATGCGGAATGGAACAGCGTCTGTGGAGCATTGTTGCCCAGGCCGTGACTCGTCGTCAACGTCCCGAATTGACCCATCGCGGCTTTTGCCTGCCCGATTCATCCAAGCATCTCCGTCGCGTCCCTGCCCGAAGATCTTGCGCCCCAGGGGCCAGAGAGAGTGACGTTGCTTCCACATACCGCCCCATCTCGATAGCGCGTGTAGAGAAGCACGAAAAGCTGCAACAACGGAGATGCTCTCGGTCTGCCATCGCTTCTGAGTCAGAAGGGTACCAGTTTCTCGCTTTCTTGGGATAAGTTGGGTCCTCAGTCGTGCGATACCCCGGGCCGCCCAATCCTGGGCGCTCCTTTGCGGATCACAATCGGGCCCTGTGTTACTCGGACAACCTACCGCTTTCGAATAACAACACACGATTCACAAATCGCATCTTGTTGTATCTGCGCAGCTTACCATAATCAGCGCACTGGCTGCTGGTTATAAGTTTTGGGAGTAAGCGGAAGTGACTGAGTAAGGAGTTCCTATGTTTCGCGACAAGGGCTGATTATCACCCGTCTACAGGATCCCACGGCCGCATGGGGGACATGACATGCCGGAGACGGCACAGTGCCTCATCCATTTACAACCCTGGCTGAGCGCCCTCTGATCAGCCTGCTTCCTGAGTAGCACAGCTCAAACGGGAAGGGACTAATGCTATATTAGGGTCATGTAATGGGTTTGTGTCAATCATGGAGTCGCATGGGGCGTTGTCTCCAGCGGTCCGTACGATGAACTGTGCTTTTTCAAGTGAGCGCGTTTTTGAAACCCGCAAAGAATTGGCGATGACAAAGCGAAGACCCATACCCTTGGCGACACTATTGAAGTTCTATACAGGCCCTTCACAGAGTCCGCGAATGCCTTTCAATGGCATCGAACATCCGGTTCAACGGAAACCCTGACCGATGAAATTGTCATTCTAAGGTAACACTGTTTCGGCCGGTCGGAGAGTAAACGATTATCGCCTCGGTGTATGATCTTTACCCACCAGCCGGTCCAGAGGCAAGTAGGCCGCCGCTGAAGCAGTGAAAATAGCAGTGATTTGGATGCTACGTGGTGTCCTGACCACCATGTAAGGCAGACGTTCTGACGTTGCCTGGAATGCATTCCAGTCACGCGTCACACATTCCAGTGCTAAGCCCATGATTCGGCAGCACGTGATGTGACGTCGAAGCGTACATCTTCCTCCCGCTCTTCACATCTAAAATTTCAGGTCATACGACGAAGTTCGAAATCGGTGGATACTAGAAGCGGATGTGTATGGCCGTTGTTCCTTTGTTCGCATTTTCCAACGTTTCTGCATCAAGGTACTCTGCCAGCTCCACAACATCGTGCTGCTGAAATCGTTTTGTCATGAAAGTATGTTATTTTGAACCTTATCTTTGTTGATTGTTGTGATGTTGCAGAGAGCAGGCTTGCAGAAGCGGCCCCAGTAAGCGAAAGCTAAACAACGCCTCCCGTTCTTCACCGAGCGCTTATGGCCGCTTCTGTGGCTCTTTGCGTACAAGGTTCGATGTTTATACGTGATTACCTCTCTACTGGTAAACATTCCTTGGACATTGACCTGTTGGAGCGGGAATTTACATAAAACCACACCAGGCGCTCATGCGACCCCGATTGCTCTTTTGCACCGCACCTCAAAGACGTACATCTATCGAAATGTCCTCGCTTTCTAACTTCAACCGCTGGAATACTCTCTGTGCCGGGCACAAATTACTGTTCGATTATCGCACGGTAATATCACAAGTATTCTACCCTCGTCGATCGACAGTTCTTGCTGCTTCCCGTTAACATGTTAGCTTCTCCCGACCGATCTTCCGATAATCGTGTCGCTTCGAGGCAACAACACCGAAATTCGGACAAATGCTACATCATGCTATCCATCGCTGATAGAGGCACATCTGCTGCCGCCTCGCCATCCTACTATGGTGAAGAGGTACTAGTGCTGTAGACAGAGGAGCCGCACATTAATCCGGCCGACAGTGTGTCATACCGTACCTAGGCACATCACCCACCTTGTGCGGGTTATTGCTTCGTGATCGATAACTGTCTGCTTCAGGGAGCACTTCAAACGATGGCGACAACACTAGCGAAAGCGTGGAATCGATCTCTCATCGCATCCGGAAATTTATCGCTATCATCCTGGTCGATGCTCTACACGGCTCGGTTGCGAGACTGTATGGAAACGCCGGATGACATGATCCGATGTATTTCCTCCCATGACCTAGGCGCCCGTGATCCGCATCATTACTGAACGCCGACAGCATTGTTAGCGCGCCCCGCTTTGTCTTGATCTCAGATTTGACCGGTGTCAGATATTTGTGTCTTGCCATCACCCGAGACCGGCGATTGGTCACCCTGATGGAAGCAACTGACGGCCGGAACGATGCCTATTTGTATAATTGTGTTCTATCTGATCCTCGGCACAATATGTTCTGTTTCTAGCATGTCATGTGGCAATTTCTATGGATTTGTGTTTCGCATTCAGTGACAATGTACAGGTCGGTTGGTGACGAATGCAACAAGCGATGATGGTAGAGCTGACGTCGCTTTGGTCCGCTTTGTTCGGCTAGCATGTAATTCGGCAATGAAAAACAACTGACCTTCCCCACACATGCGACGCTTGTTGACAGCTGCACCTGAGACCTGACAATTACAACAAGCGGTCAAGGTACGTCTGGGGCCAGAGACCATATCGGTCAGGGCATGACCTGCTCAGTTTTGGTTCACAACTGTATCACTTCTTTGCTGATAGACTTACTCTACTGCAAGACGATGTTCTGGATCAGGTGTGCTCTGTATGGGTCATGCGATTATCCTGAGCAGCAGATGTCTCTACCAGTCAACCTGGGGACGAAGCGGAACGATGGCCTGCATATTATTTGAGTTGCACTTTTCATTGTAGAATGCGATGAAATGACTTAGGTTTGCTATGCCAACAAATCTGAGATTCGCCTTAGGCCGCTTGATCGGACAATATATTGTCTCGCATGGACCCTGGAAATATGACATTACAATGAGAATGATATAATTACGTGGGAATCAGAATCCAACAAACCCTCTCATCGCCACAGTTTCTATGCTTCTGAGAAGCCTGCCAGAATCGGTATCTTCACATGTCTGAAGTTCCAGGCAGAATTGCTGCCAGAAGAGGAGATCTCTCCGGATCGCATGATCTAATTGTTATTCCTCTTTATTTCGTACAATGCAACTACATATTTGCAATATGGGTGTCATGCACCTCTTCGATCATCCGTGAGGGGTATTCAGAGCTGCACAATGCACCAGCTGTTTCTTACTCAAGAGCCCACCCGTTGCCCTGCTTCTTGATCTGCACAGGACGCTTCTCATCGAGCGAGATACGGCCAGCGTGGAGGATCGCGGTCGTGAGGACAGTGTTAAGAATGGTCGGCAAGCCCTGCTTGTCAAAGTCTGCCGGCTTTGCTACGCCGGCGTTGACCATACGTGCAGCATCGACAAACTTCTCGATGGAGATATAACCATATCCTCGTTGGCCGTCGAAGTGACCCGTTTCGGACGGCGTGTACTTCATGTAAAAAGGATTGTAAAAGGCGAGTCCAGAACCATCGACTGTCACGTCGTATCCGCGATGGGCTTGGTCGACGTGCACGTCTCCCTACCGACGTGAATGTGAGCATTCCATACACTTTGATCTAGGAAGTCCTCGCCTTTGCGCCCATGTAGTGGAAATGTTGTCCAGAGTGGATACCCGCGCCCATAGGAGCGGTCCAGGACGCAGTGTACACTGCAGTTCCCCTATGCTTCGCACTGGTGGTTGACTCCCAGTCCACAAGGAGGGTGATTGTGTCCTCGGCCTGAGGTACACAATTAAACGGTTCGCTGGTAGCAATACCTTTGCTTGCACTAGCCACTACACGAGTTGGCACGCCTTTGTCACCCATGATCCAGCAATGGATGTCGATGTGGTGGGAGTTGAGGTAGTAACTGTTCGGTCCGTAAGTATCTCATGGTGACATGATGCAGCATCGCCAACCTAATGTCGGAGTCCCTCCCCGCCCATTCCTTGAAGGTAATAAGCTGATGCTTCGGCTGGCTCATCCATGAACTGAAAAAATTGAACTCCCCGAGGGCCTGTGCACGCCCGCGGGCGTCAGAGTAGGCAGGATCGAACCGCTTATGGTGTTCGACAAAGCACACAACGCCATTCTTCTCCGCCACGTCAATCAACTTTTGGTGGTGCTCCAGTAACTGGGTTGCGGGCTTGGTGAGGAGAACATGTAGTTTGCGCTCGAGTGCATAGAGAGCGATGGCAAAATGAGTATCTGAAAACAAAATCAGTCGCTTGCAAAAGGGGATAGGAATCAACAAACTGTCAGGAGTGAATATGATGACGGCGTCTCCAGGCTTAAGCGCATCAATGGCAGTCTTGTCTGCATCTGGCGGTAAGCATTGCTTGTTTATATGATGTCAAATGAGGGAGCGTACACGCTTCCGTGTCTTGCTTGTCCCCTTCCGGATAGCTCTTGAAGCTGATGTGAAAGTCAGCTCATTGTCCAGCTACGGCACGCAGCGCACGCACCCCACGTCAAAGTCCTTGTACACGTCGGCGATCTTGGATTGCAAGTGTGCGCGAATGTCGGGGAACTTCGCCCCGTTCGTGCCGACCATAGACAGGGCATTAACCTAATCCTATGGGTCAGGATGTGGGGTACTACGCAGGACAGCAATAACTCACCTTGCCAAGCCGCCGGAGGTCGAACAGGGTCAAGCCCACAACACCCACTTTCTTGTCAGACTGAGAGGCACCAGCGCCAGTCCATCCCGTCGTGTACTCTCCAGTGCCGCCTAAACCGGGCCGTTGTCAGCTCAGTCTGTTTCTCAATGCCAACGCCCTGAGTATTCCAGCCCGCGCCGGCCTTTCCAAAGCCGATCGGGAGTACTCACACATCAAGCAGTTGAGCTTGCTCAGGTTCGCCTCCATTTTATGCCTTGCTGGGTGGTTTAGGATGAAAGAATAGCGATTTTGTGATGCACGAGAGGTGAAATGAGCACAGTTGGAGCGCTGGCAATCCCTCTATACCAGGGCTACAATGCCCATATGGCAGCTTCACCCGGTCCGCTGCGGCCCGTGGGTTTCCCCTATTCGACAAGATTCGGCGGATCATTGTCCCGACAAGTCCAATGAAATAAACCCGATTCTTTATTACCGGCACGAAAAGCATCGCCCAGATCAGACACTATGTACTGTATGCTTGCTATCCAAGGATACAACAACGGTACCATAGAATTTCCCAGAGTGGAAACAATAGCACAAGGGAGAAACCTCCCTACAAGCTGGGCAACATATGAAACGAATGACGGTGAGTGAAAGTATGCTTGGCATGAGATTATGACGAGCCTATTGCCACGTAGACATTGTAATTCAGAGTTTGAGGGTTGCTGATAAAAGTGTAATCACTGGGGTTGACATCGATCACCTGTACGTTATTCCGGTAGAGGGTAGCACGCATGCCCGAGCCTACGGCGAGAGAATGACTGAACTTGTTGATGCCGACGTTGACATTGACGGTGGTGGGGTTGGCATTGCCACTTGTAGGGGACGCCCCAGACCCAGAAGGTGGCGTAGAGAGAACGAGAGACGCGGAGGATGTAGCAAAAACCACGACGTAAAAATTGTCCTCTTCCCAGTTGTACCCGTTTGGCTGACCAATGCCATCACAACACGCCGATGCGCCAGCTGGATGCGGACGTCCATAGATATAGACCTTGTCGTTGGTGAAAGTGGGGTAGAAACCATACTTGAAGGCGAACGAGTAGTAGTTGTTCATATCAAGCCACGCCGTGTGGGGAAATCCATTCACCCATGTTGTACCGTCGGGCATGGCACCTTCGATGGGCCCTACGTAGTGTGACTCACCATAGTCGTTCCAGCTTATAATTTCGGTCATGGCGATTTGGTTGCGGTTGGCGATAAGCATCTCCCAGCGAGTTGCAAACAGGTTATCGTCGTTCTTGTACAGGAAATTTTTATAGCTGTAGTGGGTGAAGAAGTTGGGGGAGACAGCAGCCATGTAAAGTTTCCCATTCAGGCCATTGATCCATTGCTGATCAGTACCATAGGTGACATCTGAGTCGCCCGACGGCCACCCGCCATTCCAGTTGAATGCGCCACTCACGAAGGGGTAATTCCCGAAGGTACTTGGGTCGACGAAGAACGAAGGCATAAAAGTGACTTGAACTCCTATCTTGTTGAGTACATCTTGCCATCCAGCTTGAACACTTCCCTGTCCGAAAGTTGTAGTCTCCCCAGAAAAGGTGCTGAATACCAGGCCTCCGTTATAATAGAGTTGGTTGGGGTGACCAGCGAACTGTCGAACCTGATTGGCAAGATTCTGAGCATCTCCATCCGATCCACCGGGGAGGGCGGTCATGTCGGCCGACAGGAACAGCTTGAACCCTGTACCCACGGCGGCCGCATACGCAGAACTCAACTGGCCAGGTTCCCAGTAGTCGGAGCCGTAGTTAAGTGCAAAAGCATCAATGCCGCTGGACTGAGCTAGGGCAATGTCGGCTGCCCAGCTTGATTGGCTGTAGGGGAACGTGTTCCCAACCATGTGGTGAGCAATGACCACCTTGTTGGTTGTCAAACCAGTGGTGAGAGAAGGAGTAGCAGTAGAGGAAGACGTGGTTGATGTTGTGCTTGTTGTGGTTGTGCTTGATGCCACAGAAGTGACCGAGGCAGCCGTAGACAGGGTATACACGCTCAATCTCCAACCGCCACCGCAGATCTCGGTCGAGCTGCCGGCGCAAGGTGTACTGCAATCGCTAGAAGCGGCTTGTCCGCCACCATTGTTGGTGAAGTCGTTGCCACAGTAGCACTCGTTCCCATTCTCGACACCAGCCATCAGGTAACCTTGGCTTGCGCACCAGTTCTGGCAAGTCTTGACCGTCATCGACGACGACGAAGTTGAAGTGGCACTGAGAGCTCGGGCACTGACATCTACTCGGCAGCCCAGACTGACCCAAGCTGGGTTGGAACCACCACTCGGAGTCGGGGTTGCGGTTGAGGGGGATGTGGACGTCGTTCCCGTATACTTCCAGATATTGATGCCCCAAGTGCCGCCGCATTGTTCGGTAGGATTGCCCTTGCATCCCATGTTGCACCTCCCGTCCGTGGCAAGTACACCCTGACCGGAGCCGGTTTGGATGGAACTGCCGCACATACACTCCTCCGCATATTCAACGCCAGCGTAGCTGTACCCATTGGATAAACAATAGCTCTGACATATCTCGAGCGTCATTTGGAGCGAGTCGGCATATTCGCTGTTGAGGGCACGGTTGCTTGCATCGACATAGCAGCCAAGAGACGTCCACCCGGCAAATGTCGGGGTGGCAAAACTGCTGGTCGTGGTCGTGCTGGGCGCAGTGGTCGTAGAGGTCGTTGATGTGGCAGTCGTGGTGACTGTTGTAGCAGTAGAGCTAGAAGTCGAAACGTCGCCATATACCCAGATGTTGATGCCCCAGGTACCACCACATTGCTCTCCGGCATTACCTAAGCAGCCGATGTTACACCGCCCATCGGTAGCAAGCACACCTTGGCCGGACCCGGTGGTGATCGAGTTACCACACATGCACTCTTCTGCGTACTCGACGCCCGCGTAGATGAAACCGCTGGAAAGGCAGTAGTTCTGGCACCATTCCTTGGTCATGGACAGCGAGTCGGCATACATAGCGTTAAGTGCTCGGTTGCTGGCGTCGACGTAACATCCGAGGGACGTCCAACCGCTGGATTGTGTGACCGTCTGATACTGCCAGATGTTGATTGCCCATGTGCCGCCACACTCCTCGGCGGTATTGCCCAAGCAGCCCATGTTACACCTTCCATCGGTGGCGAGCACACCCTGGCCGGAGCCTGTAGTGATGGAGCTACCGCACATGCACTCTTCGGCGTACTCCACCCCGGCATACGTGTACCCGTATGACAGACAGTAATTTTGGCACCATTCCATCGTCATTGACAGGGAGTCCGCGTATTCGGCATTGAGAGCACGGCTGCTCGCATCGGTATAACAGCCAAGGGAAACCCATTTTGAGGTAGAGCCGGAGGAACCCATGGAAGCTTGATACAGATTTAAGGCACTATTGCCACCGCAGGTCTCGCCAGAGTTCCCAGCGCAGGCCACGCTGCAACTACTTGACTATGAAGGAATAAAATGAGATGACATGATATTGGGCCTGGACTCTGTGCTCAACTCACAGACGTGGACACTCCGAGCCCGTTCGAGACCGTGTTACCACAGTAGCACTCATTACCGAATTCCGTTCCGGCAAAGAGGTAGCCCGAGCTGAAGCAGTAAGACTGGCAGTACTCCACACTCATCGAAGGGGAGGTTGTGTAATCGCCCGTTAGGGCGCGAGCAGGGCCATCGGTGACACATCCAAGATTGTTCCACGTAACACCGCGGGTCTGGAGATGGTGGGAAGACGAGGCATTGGAGGAGAAGACGGCGAGGGACGTGCTAGGCGCCGAACTGCCTGGAGTCGATAACCCGAGCCAGGAGTAGAGAAGAGAGCCAAAGCGCATTTTCTTCAGATACTGCAGAGTCGAGGTTGGATTGTTGTTTTTTCGGCGCCTGAACATGGTTTCGGGGAATCGTGGTTCGCGAGGGTACAGATACCGCATATTGGGTGGCAAGTTGTGAGTGACAAACAGCAGGATAAGAACAACGGTAAGCAGGCAGATATGGTGAGCACAAAAGCATATATGTCTTTATGGCAGGGGAAGGCTCACGTTTATCAAGGGATGAGTCCTGCAAAGGATTGACGCGTATCAAGTGCCTCTAAGAAACAGGCACCGCGGCTTATGCGAGTGCCCGAAATTGGCAGATACGTTGGTAACGGGCAAGAAATCGCGTGTTTTCCCCGCGATTGAGTACGAAAAGAATGCTCAGACGGCAAAACTCTAGGCACAGAATTAAAGGTGGCGTCCTATGCTTGGGCGACGAATTCGGGGTCCGTGGCTTGAGCAGAGGGCGCGTAAAGAATGTGTTCGTAAGGTGGTACGACGGCCAAAATTTTGGAAAAGAGGGTACAGTGGTGGTGACCAGTGAAGGCGTCTATGACTTGAACCAGGAGCGAAGAGAGGGACGAAAGACACCGAGAAGAGAGGGACACAAGAGAGAGGGTGAAGGGGAGGAGAACAGAGACGGCGCCTCTTCAGTGATAAACCCTTTATTTTCACCCACTCATGTTTGTAGTGCGGACAACACCGGTGGCAGATAACACGGGAAGCCGCAGTTATTGGGGCCCACGTTCCCATCATGCTCGGAGAAAATTAAGCTGAGAGAAAGGCGCCTGGTGATGGCGGTATCAATGAGGGAAGTGTTGACGGAGACCCTGAACATCCCAGGCCTTGGATTGGCTTAACGGAGGTAAATCATGGATCAGGGATGCCGAGCGCCCACGACCGGATTTCGTGCCTGACCACTGCATCGCCACCAAGCCTCTTTTGGAGCCCCTCCCAACATTTATTTCCGGCTATTATATCTTGGACACCCCGACAGAACCTCCCAATCGAACCTTGCTGTCTCAGAGTTAGACGCTAGGCGCTTAGATCTCAACCTTGTTCCCACAGCTGCAGTAGTGGTATCGTCGTATGATTGCGGGTGAGTATTCTACTTGATTCATTGGTCCTCGAACTGCCACTGGTTAAGACCGAGGGCCATAGTACTGGAACCTCACCAGTCTTAAATTACCTCGCCATTTCAATAGTTGCTGTCTTCCACCTACACCTGATTTGAAAAATCGACACGCAGATGAATTTCAGGAATTTGTATTATTCTGCCATAAGGCGAATAGGTGCCGGTAAGTACATAAATGTCCACATTCCCGAAATGTCACCCACTGTATAGTCCATTACGACTTGGATGAGACCGGGATGTCGATAAGACCTGTCCCGGTACAAGAAATATCAATGTCGCCAGGGTTTTCCACACCGGCTTTTACCTGATCCGGAAACAGGTGAGACCTGGAACCTTCTGCAGCAGTCGAACAAAGAACGGTCTTGACGGGCCGCGGATATTTGGTGGTATAAAGGGAGCCGTGGCGTCCACACCCGATGGCCTCACATACATCCTCGGCAAACCCTCACTGGCAGCTTACCGACTTGAAGGTGCAAGTCCTGTTAAGCTGGAAATCGATAAATTCACAATGACACCTACTTTGGATCCAGTCTCGTAATCCAAAATGCAAGCGTGATCATTGCAGTGTATGCGAATTCAGGAAACATAACCGTAGGCTGGCACAGGCAAGGGGCAAATAAACAGTCTCTGCTGTGAGGAATGTAGTGGAAAGTCGAAAAAGCGGAGAGTACCAGCAGAGGCTCACCTTCAGTGTTCCAGAAGAGGGTGGAAAAGTCCGCATATGTCTGTTTCTAACACGAGACAGGAGCTGTTGGAATGTATCGTGGTGGTCGGGTGAGATCCAGTGACGGGTACGCGCTCTCTCCGGCGTGTGAGTATATATTCTTGAGCAGATCGTCGATTGTATCACTCACGAGTTTGCAATGGAGTTCCTTTAGGCCAACCTCCCTCCGCTACCATCGCCTCGGTATCTTCCAACAAGACAGTGAGAGAGCCTGAATTCCCTGGCCCGTCACGGAGGGGCCCTTGAAGATACAGCCCACAACATTGTCCAGAAGCCTCAGGAATCCACTTGTAAACGGATGGAGGGAAGCTCGGCCCTTACATCAAGAAGGGAGATGCTGAATAGAAAGCCAACCGACTGACCAGGTCGAAACAGAGGTACGCTTGAGTAGTATGCAGTTGGAAACATTCGATGCACGGCGCAAGGGATGCCGTGGCTTGCAGAAGATAGGGGATACGGTCCTCATAACACGGCTTGACAAGTACTCTTCCATCTCGTTTGGTTGATGAAGTCCAACGCCCGCGCAAGAGCACAATATCAATGTCGGGGCGATCCAAGGCGCGAGCAAGCCGGAGGACGGTGTCAAGAGCTTTGACAAGTAGCCAGTCTGTTATACGGGGAATCCTCCAGCAACCCCCCGTGCCTCGGTAGCAAACAACAGAGCGACACGACCTCTGATTTGTCTGGTCGAAACATCAGTTGCGAGTTGTGGCTCCAGCGAGATGACAGGTGACAGCAGGTCAGGGCGAAGGGCACAGATTCTAGCAGAGAAGGAATATGATCAGAACCGAGTGCTGTAACCTCTTCTGATGAACAAGCCAATCGTGCTGATAGTGCATCATTTTCTTGACGAGACGAAGTTAAGGAGTCTCGCCAGCGTGATCCAACCGATTATCCATCCAACAAACCGAAGCAGCGAGAAACGGGATTGGCAAAATGGGGAGCAAAGAGACTCGTAACGGTGCTTGAACAGGTCCAGAAGTAGCCCTTTTTATACCTGTGTTTCTCTCTGGGAGTGATGAGGACCAAAACTGTGATGGGCACACGAACTCGGGACCTCGGCGCTCCTCGGCCCGTCGTTGGGGTCTTTGGGGACCGAAGGTGAGGGACCGTTTCGCTTCCGACCGCTGCCGTGAACCCCACCCCACATGCATGATAGGCCAACGGCAGCGGGTGCATATACAAAGCAGTTTGTGCATGTTCTATCGTGCGACTGGGTGCCTGCGCGCCGCTCGTCTCTCTCCTCTCTCTCGCTATCAACACTCTGCTAGGTTACTGCATACTACAATGATTGCTACTCAGATGCCTACTGCTGCCCCCACTGGGCCTTCAACGACCAAGACGAGCGCTACGACTGGTGCTTCTTTGACCGGCGAGCTTGGGCCCCTGCCGCTGGAGACGATCGACCTCTCTGCATACGACCCCGAGCAGTCCAAGCTCATGGACGAGCGTTGTATCGTCGTCACTCCCGCTGACGTACCCATTGGCGCGCTGGACAAGAAGACTTGCCATCTCATGTCGAACATCCGGCAAGGTCTGCTTCACCGAGCATTCAGCGTGTTCCTCTTCCGCCCGACGGATGGCGCGCTGCTGCTCCAGAAACGTGCGAGCGAGAAGATCACGTTCCCTGATATGTGGACGAACACGTGCTGCTCGCACCCGCTGGACGACTTCGAGGAGGAGAAGGAAATGCGGGATGCGATGGGTGTTAAGCGAGCCGCGACGAGGAAGCTCGAGCATGAGCTCGGGATCCCCCAAAGCCAGACGCCTGTTGAAGGGTTTCAGTATCTCACCAGAATCCACTACCTCGCGCCCAGTGATGGTATCTGGGGTGAGCATGAGAGTGCGTCGTCTTATCTACGTCTTTATTTGGACGCGTTCGCATGAATTCTGATCGCTGACGTCTTTTTTTTTTGTTCGCGCGCCGCAGTCGACTATATCCTGTTTATGTCCGCCCGCGTGGATGTTAACCCGAACCTGAATGAAATCAGCGAATACAAATATGTCTCGCCCCAAGAATTGAAAGACATGATGGATGTACCTGGTTCGTCCTTGCTCTTTCTTCCTGGTTGTGCCTTTCCTTTTTTGTGCAAGATCCGTGATCGTCACCGTGGCCACGGTCGCTTCTGAACCTTCTGCCGAGCCAATTGGCTCTTGACCGACCCTACCCAAAGCCGCCCAATCCCCTGCATCCACGATCCGATTGTCTACTATCTCTAGTGAACGCCCGCTCACCCCCCTACTTAGGATCTAAATTCACACCCTGGTTCCGGCTCATCGTACGCGAGTTCCTCTTCCCCTGGTGGGACGCGCTCCTGCAGCGTTCCAACCTGGCGAGTGGAGGCAAGATAGACGTGACGAGCATGAAGGACCTTGCGCGGGAGGGGGAGGTCGTGAAAGTCGAATGAGGTGTCCTATCCACATTTGTATACAAGCAGACTGGCTCAACAGTGGATGTGTGCACCGCTGGACGAGCGTGATTGTGTGGTCGGCATCCATTGTCATAGAACGAATGTCCATTCAATACCCCAACCCCCTGCTGCACCCTATGTATGATGCAGTATCCGTCGATGATCTCGATTGAGTATAAATATTTTTGACTCAGCGATACATACAGCGCCTTCTTTTTCTACGCCTGTGGAGGGATCTAGGGAGGCGAGGGAAGACGCAAGATGAGTGGGCGGATTGTGGATAAGCGTAGTCCAGTGAATTGGAAGAAACTGGCATCTGAGGTATTCACCCACACTTGCGCGTCCCTTCTACCTGATGCACACATCTAACCACCCACAATCACTGGGCGTGCATCAGGCCAGACCGCCGAGTCAGCCAATGGGCCAGCCACAGCCTCTGTCTACATATTCCCAGCCCTTCCTTCCCACCTGGCAGTTTCATCATTGTCCTTTGCCCGTCGTCCCACCCGCACTGGACTTTCCAGTTGGGGACGCCTTCCCGCGCCCTCATGCCCGATCGGGTTCGCGAAATCCCATTTTTGGGTGTTCGCGAAGCAGCAAGAACGGGCTAATGTGCCACACCGCCCCCGGCGGAAGGGCATATCAGCGGGGGAGGGGTGATTGGGTGAGGGGATGAATGGCCATAAGGCCATGCTCCCGCCTGGCGGGAGGCACGGGCAAAGAGGGCGCTATAACGGCATAGATGCTTCTTCACCTTCTCTACCCCCTAATACTACAGCATACATAGTGCTGTCCTCTCCTTTGCAAATCCCCTTGCGCTCTTACGCTCTCCTCTTTTTGTTTGCCTTGTTTGCGCACTGTACGTTATTCACTCGGGCACAAAGATCGCATGAAGATGGAGGAGGCAGAGATCACCGCCGTGACTGTACTTAACGTACCTCTTTGTCTGATCGCACGTGGATCTGATCATCTCCCGCTGTGCAGGTCTTGACCAGCCTCAGAACGCAGCCAATCAGCGCACCCACATCACCCACCCCGCTCTCAGAGCAGGTACGTCTGCATACCAGCACAGACAGCGGGGCAAATTACCAACTGATATATTCGACTGCATAGGACAAAAATCGTCTACCTCAGAATGCAGAGGCAGAACTCGACGCCCTACTATATAATCTTGTCGATCCGGGTACGCCAAGGCGCTCTGAGCGGAGGAGGACACGGTATGAGCCATACGCCTATGAGGGTGCATACACCGCACTCGGGAGGGACGACGTGAGTGTCACACGGACGACGAGTACGACAAGCACAAGGACGCAGAGCACGGCTGGATTTTCCTCTATAGAGGGGAGTACGGGGCAGAGCACACCGCTCACCTCTCCCCCTCCCTCGCCCTACTTCCCCCTTGCTGGACCTAGCCAGCCTCTGCCCCGTCTGCGTGCTTCCGCCCGCAGCTCCAGCAACGCAAAAGCCACCACAGGCAAACGTCACCCCTGTCCACACCCGTTATGCCCTATCAGCACCTCCCGCGCATCGGATCTCCGCCGACACCTTTTGACGCATTCGAACCAGACGTTTCAGTGCGAAGCTTGCGGGTGCGTGTTCGGTAGAAAGGATGCAGTAGGATGGCATCGGCGAATGGGGCGGTGTCGGGGAGGGGAACGAGAAGATGTAGGAGAGGAAGGAGTGAGTGATGAGGGAGGCAGTGGTCGGGGACGAGGGCGGAGGGGGAGGAAGGGTGGGAAGAGGAGGAAGTAGGAAGCGTGGGGAATGTGTGGCCAATGGGGGAGCCTGGACTCTTCGAGGGGAGGAAAGCGGATGTCTCAGTTGGTGAGAGCGTTGTACATTTGTGGTGTCATTCATTTAGACGGTGATTTGCCCGTTTTAGACAGTAAGAATCCTAAGAATCACCGATCGAACCAATAATAAAGACCGCCGAAGAAGCAAAAACCCCTGAACGCGTCGCGCCTCGTGCACGGAATGAATATCATCAATCACGTGCAGCAGACCCTCCGCGACGTCCCCCCTTCTACTTCTCTCCCCTGGATCTCACAACATCTCCGATATCATTGTCGATCTGACAATATCATCACTCTTTAAGTGTTCACTGGCTTCTAGACTGCTTGATTTCAGAAACTCTTGCTATGGCCTAGGAGGAACTTTGGAGCGCTCGTTCGTCGCTCACTTCTGGTCTTGCTTGGCAACGGCGCAGGTCAACAGCAACGCGCCATGCCGACGCCTCCCTTCAATTTCAAAATCGTGCCACCATGGCAGCATACCCCATTTCCGCCCCTCTCATAACCCCTTGCGCGCTCCCAGTGTTGCTCACCACTGCACGCGTCCCCATCCCGACCCGGCGGACGGTGCACCAATTTTGGATCATGCTGAGCCAGAAGGCCTTTTAAGTTGTCACACAGGAGGACGTCGTACCAAGGTCTTTGCTCGCTGTTCCTCCCCCCACCGTCCTACATCCCTCGCCTCGTTCTGCGTCTAGGCCTGTGCTGGACACCCTCCTGCCTGCTGTTTGTGTATACCGACGCTCGTTCACCCTGCCGCTCTTTACTTCCCACAACTCTCTTCAATCCAACCCTCACCGGTCTAGCGCCATCTACCCCTCGTAAAACCATCCAATCTTCCTAACACAACATCCATCTATTCTCACACAACCAAGCACCGAAGATGCAAGCCCTGCTGCTCTTGCTCCTCGTCCTCCCCGCCCTCGCGCGTCCCGCGAAGTCCAAGAAGGGGAAGAAAGGCAGACGCTGCCGTCCTCGTTCCTCTGCCCCATCTCCAACGTCTGAGGCTGTGACCACGATCACGAGCTCGCAGGATACGCAGCCTACACCAGCCCCCGCGAATGTTGCGCCTTCACCCTCGGATAATGGGAATAATGGCTCTGGAAACGGTTCTTCCGGTTCCGGGTCAACTGATAATGGCACTGGCAATAACAACTCGAACTCGAACTCCAATCCCAACTCGGATTCTAGCAACTCCAATTCGAACCCGAACTCGGGAACCAACAACTCGAACTCTGATTCGGGTTCTAACAATTCGAACTCTGGACCCACCGACTCCACTGACAGCTCGTGCCCAGGCAGCTCCGGCACAGCGGACGAGCTTGCCTACCTCTGTCCGCAAAACGCCGCCCGAGCGCAATTCAACGCCTCGCCCCTGACTTGGAACAACACCCTCGCCTCCGCCGCCCAGGAATGGGCAAACAAGTGCGTCTTCCAGCATTCGATGGGCACTTTGGGACCGTATGGAGAGAACTTGGCTGCTGGGAGTGGGGACTTCACCCCTGGACAGGGGATACAGTTGTGGTTGGATGAAGCCAGTGAGTGATCTTTATTTCACCTAGAAAGACGGGGATGCTCAGATCGGTTGACTTGTTTAGGCCAGTACGATCCGAGCAACCCCGTGCCCAGCCACTGGACACAGGTCGTATGGCAAGGATCTACAGAGGTCGGGTGCGCAGTTAGCGTCTGCCCCGGTCTGCTCGGCGCCAGCTTCGGGGTGCGCTACTTTTCTGCCTTTCCTACGGGTGTGCTGATGCGTTCCCATTTGTGCAGAATGCCAACTTCTACGTCTGCGAGTATTTCCCACAGGGGAACATCATCGGAGCGTTTGCGTAAGTTATTTGCTCCCCTCTGGCGAGCCTATGCTGACATGTTCCTGCAGTCAGAACGTCGCTTAAGTTCTACCAAGCACGGCAGTGTATATACAACCGGTGCAGGCATCGGCTGATCAATATCATTGATATCCGCATACCCGGTGTACCATCGAGTGTTACATAAGACATAAAGTTGTGATACTAGACTGTCTGCAACCCCGCAGCCGGGGAATACGACAGCGCTCCGTGATTCTCGTAAGAATGAGGCGGGGCTTACTACGCCTTCTCTGCGTCTCCAGACTCCGCCGCTGCCTGCGCCTTGGCGAGTGGCTGCTGCCTGCCCTCCATACGATCAATATCGTTAAACTCAACCGGGTCGTTCAAGTGCTTGAACAGTGTCGGGAACGCTATCGCGGCTAAGGCGGTAGCAACGGCTAGGGCGACGTATGGCCATATAAGGTATGGGTCCACCAGGGCGGGATTGACGATCTCGGTAAGTGCGGAGGAGAGCGCAGACGTGAACAGTACCATGGCGTACACAAGACCCTTCATGCGTGCCGGGGCGCGGGTGTAGGCAATCTCGTACGATGTGACGTTTACGAAGAGTTCACCGATGGCGGGGAGCGAGTAGAGTGGAACTTGGGCCCAAAGGGAGATGTTTGCTACCCCATCCCCAATCTGGCAGTTCGAGGTTGCATAGTATCCGCAGGGTGAGCCCTGATAGACCTTCCATTGCAGGATGGCAGCGATGATCATGTTGATACTGGCGAGGATGAAGCCGATGGACATGCGTGTCATTGGTGCAAGGTTGATGTTGAACTTCCTAAGGAGGGGGTAGAAGCCAAAGTTAAGTATGGGCGCAACGACGACAATGGTCAGCGGGTTGAAGTTGGAGATGACATCGTTCGGAACGCCGTTTACGCGCATCGCTGCGGACATTGCGTTTTCGGTGGAACCGAAGCCTCCATCGGCGAGCGCGAAGATCGGGATGAGAAGGAAGACCTTGCACGCGCTGATAGACTGGCGGACTTCATCGACGAATTTGTCGTCCCAAAACACGACCTTGAGGTCGACACTTCCTTCGGTGTGCTCGATGTAGGATGGCTTGGCGTGGTTCCAAAAATCGTCGCCGCCCTTCCACATACGCTTCCATCCTCCGTGCGAGAGAAGGCGCTTGAACACCCGCATACACTCGAGAACGACCGACCCTTGGGGTGGTGCCCTGTACAGGCGTTTGTAGACAACGACGAGCACAATGGGCATGAGCATGTAGATGATTCCTGGGAGGAGGTAGGCGAGCCAGAAGCCGACATCACGCTCTGCGTAGGAGGTAGCGACGGAGAAGAAAGCACCGATGTTGATCGCCCAGTAGAAGAAGAGCAGGTACCGCTGCACGGTGGTTTGGGGATCGAGGATAACACGCTCGCCTGAGGGGAGGCGCTTGATGACCGCGTGGTGTGCCGGGCTTTGATCGCAAAGGAGCGGAGCGAGGGAAGGCTTGATAAAGCCAGCAGCAAAGGCAAGGATAAGCATCGCAATGATAAAGGCAGCTTCGAGTCACATCAATTATAGTCATGAGACTCTGGAGAGATACTGGTACCAATTGCCTTGCCACCAGCGATAACAACCGGAAGAGCCGGGATGACAAGGAGTACATGGGCAATGGCACCAACGGCGGTTCCAACACAGATAGTCTTGAATCGTCCCCATTTAGTATCAGCCACAATCCCACCCAGGATCTAGTATATCCTCTCAGTGGACTTTCAAAGGACATGGCGGACCGGAAAACATACGGGAATCGTGTACGCCAAGAAAGTGAAGAGCGTGGTCAACGCCGTTGCGGCCTGCACACCCATGCCCAGAGCTCCGGCAGATTCGTTGTATCCCAATGGCCCAGGGGCGACTGCGCCGGCTCCATTACCGCCCTTGGGCAGGGGACCACGGATGAAGTTGCTGAACACGCCCGTACAACCGTAGTAGCCTGTCGTACAGGCACGAGTAAAATCAGCGCAGCTCAACCTGGAAAGTGGTGGGCCTTACTTGCTCGTTCGGCAAACTCGATGAGACACATGGCCAGAGCAGGCCAAGGCATACCCGCAGGCACCTTCCTCAGAGTGAGCAGCTCCTCTGCTGTGGGTTCCTCACCCTCGTCCGTGTCCCCCTCGCCGTGGGAGAGCGCAGTAGCGAGAGCAGACTTCTCCTCGGTGGGACTGTTCATCGGAGGGAGACCTTTGGGGCCGACAGGAGCAGACTCGTAGTCGACGTTCATCTGTGGGGCGCCGGCGAGACCTAGGTAGGCAAGTGTTGATAAGCCTTCTGGGAGATCCACTGGAGAGAAATACACACGTACTCATCTTCTCTGATCAAATCCAATCTTTAAAAAATAGAAGAGTCGTGAACAAGTCCAACCTTCGCCTTCGAACCGGTTAACAAACCACAGTTCTCTAACCAGAAGAGGATAAACTCACCCCCTCCATGGCAGATAGTCGCAATATAAAGCCCAGAGGAGAACGGATGTATCCAAGTGGCCAGCACATGCTTTCTTTCCCCGTCCCGCGCGCACACGGGGCATCACGCCCTTTCCCGGAGTGCCAAGTCGAGCCTTGGAAAGTCGGGAGGAGATCGACCGGTCCGATGCCTAATGCTTTGGGCGAGCGCGTGGTGATAACCCCTTATCGTCAGAATCAACAGGTATCGGTGACGAAAGGGGGATAAGGAAGACTTGGTGGTCGGAAAGAAGTACCGGGAGGAAATATTCCGCGTGCTTGGGCTCAGCTAGGAGAAATAGATAGAGTGCCGAGCTGAGGCGCGTGCATCCCAAGACCAGTCGTCAAGCAAGCACCCCAAACGACCATTCATGCCGGCAAAGCAACCTTCTATAAGAGAAAAAAGACAAATGCCGCGAAATTCGCCAACAAGTGCGCAATGCCTAGGTAATAGAGAAGAGTTCCAGCATGCTCGTTTGCTCCGATCAGCAAGGGAGAAGCAAAGAGATTAGCCTGCTATGGCGCACTGCGACGTCAATTGAGAAGCTCCTCCAAAACGGGCCCGGGGGTGATAAGCCCGAGGAGGAGTCAAGGCGATAACGAGGAGGAGCAGATGGGACAGCAAAGGAAACATTCAATTGTCGCGAGAGAGAAGGAGGTTGGTCGCGTGCTGACACGGCTTGGCGAAGCTTCTGGCGGATTAACTTCGGTTCCGTATATGTGTTGTCCCCGAGTCCCGAGTTTTACGTGTTGGCATTGGGAACTGAGCTGGGAGTGCCTGACCCCGTGTCTGGGATTGGCATGCACCATGCGCTGGGGGTGGTTCGATGCGGTTGCTGAATTCTGATTCTCTCACGGATTGCCGATGTCTCCTTCCAAGAGATCGGCGATGACTCTCGGAGAGGGGGTCATTTCCGATCATGAGCCTCACAATCCTACATTCATATTGGGTTATTTAAGCTGCGACGTTACAGTAGAGAGAGTGGGACCTGAAGGTTGACTGACGCTGAAGGATTGGCGGATGATCGACTTGCGGGGAATGCTGTCCGTTATCTAGCTCGTTACAGAGCTCGGATGGCTCGGTGTACACACTGGGCGGAATCGAAGTTGACTCTGCGCTGCTCTAAATGCGATCAGAAACCTCAGTCACGCTGCATCTGGAAGTTGTGCATCGACGAACGTACATTCCTCGGCTCTCAGGGTCGATAGAGCTCGGTGAGCTCGGTGCACGCCGACTGCAATGTCTCATGCAAGGGGATGATCTATTCAGGTTTGTTTGTACGCCTTGAGGTGCGATCAGGAGTAAGAGAGCTATATCGCTCCTTTCTGCTTGCAACTGACGCGTGCGTGATGTGAGTTCATCAACGAGCAACGTGGTAGGGCATTTGTCGGGCCCCCCAGTCATGAGGAAGAAATAGAAGTAGCGATGTTCCAGTTACGTGATCCATAAGCAGAGAATCTGGCAGCTATATATTTAGCCGCCATACCAGACCGAAATTTAATAACAAGGCGAGCGATAACCGGTTTCCATTCGCTCCAATCCCCAGTCCCACCGGAGCCGCGGGGAAATGCGTCATCCCCCCCTTATTTTCCCTATATAGTAAGATGGAAAAGGTTCCGGTACCCGCCGTGGGTGCCGCACTCACCCGACCAACGGCTTGCTTTATTAGTTGTCTTCAGTTGACGGTCAAAGTCAGCAGCATCTTGCATCTTTGCATCTCCATCTTACTCTTATTTGCATTTACTCTACATTAAACTTGATACGATACAACTTGCTAGTTCGCACGATACTGCCGAGGCAGATACACGAGACAAGACGCTTTCCGCACTTATTCGCACGTTTTCACACCACCCAATGGAGGAGACAGAGACAGAGACTGCAGCTGCAGAGGGAGAGGGAGAGGGGATGCAAGTCGATCTCCCTACACCTCCCTCTCCCTCACTCCCACTCCCTCACACCTCAACACAAGCAACATCCCATCCCCAACTACGCCTCGCTCCTAGCCCTCCTTCCCCCGTATCCCCTGTCCGCCCCACACCCCACCCACTGCAACACACCTCCCTCCTCGCACTCCAATCCCCGCTCTCCCAGGTATCACCCCGCTCTGCACCTCACACTCCCCCCTCACCCGTCCATAGGCCAATCCCCCTTCCCCCGGTAACGCCATACGACACCCCTTCGCACACCAGCCTCAGCTCGCCCATGTTCTTCCCCCAGCAGAGCTATAGGGAAGTATCTCCACTCCGATATCCCGGGCTTGGACTTCCTTCTCAGGCGGACGACCCATTTGGTTTCACACCCCAGAACGCCTCGCTCTTGCATTTGGAATCCCCTGTTCCTACTCCGATGGTGGAAGAAGCCGACCCTCCGGATCCGCCTCAGCGCTCCCGCTCCCGCTCCGAGCCTGCAGTCCGTTTCGCACCTCTTTCACCTCTCGCTCCCTCCGCCTCCGAGTCAGCAATAGACGACAGTACCACCTCTTCCCTCGAAGCTCCTCCCGCATATACGCGACACGCTTCCGGCGGAGACCTCTCCCTCCCCCCTTTCGACCCCGGTCCTACGCCACTCGTTCCCCTCACCCTGCCCGAGCAGCCAGCGACATACCGTCCGCTCGACCCTCCCCCGGAATGTTTCTCAACCCCCGGTCCGTGGAGGATCAAATCCCGCTCTTTTCAGCCGTTCACGATCCACAGCTTGGGCCGGTATCTCGCCCAAGGCTGGCAGGCGGTGTATGCCCCCAGCCTAGAGGCGCATGGGATAACGCAAGAAGACTGGGGCAGGTTCCTCACTGACCTGACGCACACCGCTATCCTCGCGCAGAACGGTATCTCCGCCGTAGCGCCTAAACGGCTCTCCTCCCCTCACGCGGGGTTCCGCAGCCTGCTAAGTGGAGCCTGGGCTGTCGAGGGAGGACCGTATGACCAGGCATTTAGGAGGAGCAGTCAGGAAGAGGTGCAAGCGCTCGTGGGGGTTTGGAATGGGAGTGCGTGGGAGAGGCGGAAGGTGAGGTGTGCGCTTAGACCTGTTGGGGGTGAGGGGGGAAGGACGGGATGGGAGCTGTTGGTCGAGGCGCTTTAGCGGGCTGGGGATGTGCTCATGGGGAGTCCTGATGGGAACGGGGTGCTTGACAGCTCATATGCATCGAATGTACCATATCATTTAGCATTTTTCGCTTGTTCTATCATCTGAGTGTAATTCGAGATCTGGCATTTGGTGATCTACATTGTAGGGTGTCTTGCGGTGCGGGCAGAGGCGTGTGCTAAGTACTTGCCAGTGATAGCATCCGGGTGACTCAAAGCAGACTCTCCTTCATGTGGTCGATATCCTGGTGCATTTAGCTGGCGGCCAAGGCTTTCTCTGATACTACCAGAGGGGGCTGTGGAGCCTCGGGAGGGAAGGAGAGGAAGAGCTGGAAGAGCGAGGAGGCAAGCACTGGGCAGCTAACTGGCGATAGGAGATACTGTAGCTCCCTGGCCGGGAGTGTGAGATTGGAGAGTGGGGAGGGAGCGTGCTTGTTTCTGCCGTTCGACGAGGACGTGATCATCGAGTTGAATGAGTAGTACAGCACTAGGGAGCTTGGAGAGCGAACCGGAGGAAGACGCCTGATGCGACTTGTCTGAGGAAAGCAGCCAGTGTCGTTCCTTTGGTTGAGGGAAAGTGCTTACAGACAGAATGATACGACTGACCAGTAGAAACCGTTGATATCGATACATATCCAGCTCGATTTTCCCGTGTGCTAGAGGTCGGCAACCTGTAGAGGAGCCACAGACAGTCTAGCTTCCTCCTCAGGCACCCACGTGCAACTTAAGGAACACGGTTATAGCAGGTGAAACCCCTAGCCAGGAACAAATCATCAGCCTCAGCCTCAGAATTCTTCTCTTCTCTCGCGCTTCAGTCGTTGGAGGCGTCAAACAGTGTACAGTCCCATAGGAGCGAGTGAGAAGTGTGCGTGCCCAGGGCCGCGGAGCCGCCAGCAATCGAGCGGGAGGGCGTTATCGTGAGAAGAAAGATAAAGCGAGATGAGCGGTTCCGGAAAGTCCGGTGCCGCTCAGACGCCCGGGCTCGGCGAGCCCGCCAGACATATATGACGCTATGCTGATGGACTTGATGGCGGACGGGAGATACGTAGGTCAGAGATGATGCGAGGATTGACTTGGCTTGGCGAGTTTGTGGTCAGAATTGCGGGCGAGGGCCGGGCTGTGATGTCCTTCTGCGGGATGTAGCTGGATTATAGCGGGCGCTGGGAGATGTTTAGCGCGCGTTTGTTTAATCCCAGAGACAGTGGTTGTAGAGCGTAATCTAGTTTGCTATGTAGGAGAGATGTAACAGCCTTTGAGCTTGTGCGGACGGGAAGGCCGCAGACCATGGTGCGGGAAAGGACTGTTCAATATTGTTGTTGAAATAGATATTAGGGTTGATGATATTCATCTGATGATCACTAACCCAGTCACGCAGTCGGGTAAGGCCGGCACCGTCCTGCGCACGGAAGCAGAGAAGGATAATTTCCATAAATGTAGCCCCCAACGCAAAATAGGAAGTGAGACCCCTACGGCTGCGAAGAACCAATCGGGCGCAGACAAGAACAACGGCCCCACATGGTTAGCCCTTTTCCTCTCTTGTTACCACACCTTCGTATATGAAGGGACAATAAATACTACACGCCTTCCCCACCCCCCACTTTACTCCTTACCTTACTCCCACCATCTCCTTCACCCCTCCTACCCCCAACTACTCATCCATCGCTATGGCCTCCCAACGTCCTCAGAACGTCGGTATTCTCGGTATCGAGATGTACCTCCCTAAGCGGGTGCGTCCACCCCCTCTCTCACCGTCCCATCTAACCCCTCCTAGTGCATCTCCGAAACCGACCTCGAGACGTACGATGGTGTCTCCACGGGCAAGTACACCATCGGCCTCGGCCAGCAGTACATGGCCTACATCGACGACCGGGAGGACATCATCTCCTTTGCACTGTCTGCCGTCTCCTCCCTCCTCAAAAAGTACGACGTCGACCCGCTCAACGTCGGCCGCATCGAGGTCGGTACTGAGACCCTCATCGACAAGAGCAAGGCTGTCAAGACGCACCTGATGGACCTCTTCGCCGACGCAGGAAACACAGATATCGAGGGTATCGACAGCAAGAACGCGTGCTACGGCTCCACGGCCGCGCTGTTCAACGCAGTGAACTGGGTCGAATCTTCCTCCTGGGACGGCAGGCTCGCAATCGTCTTCTGCGGAGATATCGCCGTGTATGAAGAGGGCGCTGCCCGTGCCGTCGGCGGTGCGGGCGCATGCGCGATGCTCATCGGCCCCAACGCCCCTCTTGTTCTTGAACGTACGCGCGCATATACCTTGTAACCCTCACCTGACTTTGATGCAGCGGTACACGGGACACACATGGCGAACACGTACGACTTCTACAAGCCCGACCTCTCCTCCGAATACCCGTACGTCGATGGCAAGCTCTCCAACGTCACCTACACCGGGGCGCTCGACAAGTGCTACGCGACCTACCGGGCCAAGATGAACAAGCGGTTCCCGGATGAGAAGGTGAACATGGACGGGTTCGACTACGCCGTCTTCCACTCGCCGTATGGCAAGCTTGTGCAGAAGTGCCACGGCCGGTTGTTGTACCATGACTGGCTGGCAGACCCCTCCCTCCCTCTCTACTCCGGGCTTACGGAGGAGGTTACCGCCCCCTTCAAGAACGCTCCTGTGGAGAAGACGATCACTGACAAGGCGGTGGAGAAGATCTTCGTTGGACTGGGGAAGAAGCTGTACCAGGAGCGTGTGCACCCGACGCTCAAGTGCTCCGAGCGCTGCGGGAACATGTACACTGGCTCCCTGTACGGCTGCCTTGCGTCCCTCGTCGGGAGCATACCTGGCCAGCAGCTGGAAGGGAAGAGGATCTCCATGTTCGCCTATGGTGCTGGGTGCGCGGCGAGCTTCTTCGGCCTGAGCGTCAAGGGCTCTACACAGAAGATGTTCGAAGTGCTCGATCTGGAGGCGAGGCTGGCAGCGATGGAGGTCCGCCCGTGCCAGGAATACGTGGATGCGATGAACGTCAGTCCCCCCTTTCCCCTTTCTGTTTCACCTAGCTGATCCCAGTAGTTGAGGGAAAAGACCCACACGTTGAAGGACTACACTCCTGTCGGGAGCGTGGACGACCTCTTCCCCGGCTCGTACTACCTTGAACGCGTTGATGACCAGTACAGGCGCACGTACGGTGTTGTGCCCGAGAAGGTAGCGGCATGATTGAGCCCTCGACAGAGAGCAGCATCGTGCTGTGCACTGAGTTGTGTTGTGCTAGTTGGCAGGAAGCATTTGATACCCGCATTCTTCATTAATCAGGCTGAACTCCTCGCCCTCGGGACCGACACGTTGGGCATGACGGGCAGGCCGCACACTTTTATTGCCGCAATTTCTCTTCCACGTTTCATCTTCTTTCGATTGCTCAATCTTTGGGTCATGTGTCTGTTATTGGGGAGGACTGGGATGTCCTGTGCTGTAGTGTGGGTAGAAGACCTAATCAATAGAGGGTCAAGCGCATATGCGCATGTGGGCGTGCATGGTTGTAAGATGTGGTCAAGAGCAATTCAGACCTGTTGGTAAAATGACCAAAAGTTGATCAATTACAAGTATCTAAAGCTATCCACAAATTCGCAATGTCCATGTTCCATGCAAACAACCAAATTGATCACGCCTGCCCCGCCTCCTTCTCCCCCTGGCTGATGACCCACTCCCACCCCTCCCTCGTCCGCTGTACGATCCCCCTCGCCGTCTGCTCACTCACCACCCCTTCTTCCCAACTAAACACCACTCTGCACCCTCCTCCCTCTCGTCCCTCAACATCAACCCCCAACACATCTGCCAACATAACACCACTACTCCCCCTCATAGGCTGTGCGAACGTTCCCTCCTGGGGCACCCACCCACCCTCGACTTCGGACGCAGCAAACCGCACATGCCTGAGATTTGACAGCGCAAAACTGTTCCTCCCCTCGGTGGACTGCAGGTGCTTGGCATGATACTGGATCAGCGAGGTATAAGAGAGCAGGTTCACCAGTCCCCAACCTCGGATGCCTGCGTCTAGCAACGGACGGTCTTGGAGCGCTTTGCTGCAGGGGGTACATGCTGCCCAGAAGGAGGCTAGCGTAGGGGGGAAGGAGCTAGGAGGGCAGTGTTGGTGTACTGGGCCGACGTAGCTGCCCCCTATTGGGGGTGGTTGGGAGGAGTGCACACGTGGGAGGAGTGAGGCTGGGATGGAGCTGAATACGTGCTCGTTAGGGGAGACGAGCGGGGAGATGGCCAGGTGTAGCAGCGTATGTAGGAGCGTGGTGAACGTTACTCCGTGTTGCTTGCCTAGGGAGAGAAGGGATTTCATCTGTGTCGAAGGGATGGAGAGGATGATGTGCCTCGAAGCGGGGGGTTCGGAGGGCGGGGCTTCTCCCACCCAGGGAGAGGTACGAGGCTCGTATAGTGCTCGGAGGAAGTGCGGTAACTGGGGGTGAACAAACGCCTGGAAGATAGCGCTTGCTGTCATTTGCAGTGTAGGCTTGACCTCAACTTTTGCCTCGAGCGGGAGGGGGATGCCTGTTTGTCCTCCTAGCTCGAGGTTGGGATCGTTAAGCAGCAACACGAGAGTGCGCGCTACCCCCAGCACGGCTACGCCATCTGCGATCGAGTGGTGGACGAAGGCGCCCACGTAGGCGGTAGAGTACATCCCCTGGGAGAGAGAGGAGGGCGGGAGGTGTACCCATACGCCCCACAGCCGGCGCTCCATGTCGAACTTCGCTTTGAGTTGGGAGTTGAGCGCGTGTTCGAAGGACTCTTCTTCTCGTACATGGAGCACTTCTTCAGGGCGGAAGACATCTTCCACACGGTAGACCTCAAGTGGACCGTCCCCCGAGTACCCGGAGACGCGCGTGCTCAGGAAAGGAAGTAGGACAGGGAGACGTTGTGCTGCAGCGCCGAGGGAGGAGAGCAGCTCGCCCCGAATGAGAGGGCGCGGGAGTTGGAGGGAGAAGCCGACTTGCACCAGGGGGTTTGCTTCGGCCCGCGTGCGGGCGAAGTACCAGCGTTCGACGACGCCTTGATGAAGAATGGTTAGCGTTGCGAGACCGGGGAAAAGATGGACGCACCTGCTGGACGTCGCTCGATCTCCTTCAGCTCTGTCATTCTTGTTGTCCTAATTCAAATGAATGTGCAGATAATGAAGTAGAAAGAGAGTTATGGTTATGAGCACACCTAGGTAACACTACCGTAGTTTGACTCATTGTTGGACGGGCGCCGGAGAACTGCGCAGTTTTATGGAATTATGTAATGGATTGATAACAGATTGATCAGTCCCCTGCCAAGATGAATAATTTATTCTGCTGGTGGTGGAGATTGTATATGTTTACTGCATGTTTGATATCAGAGAATGTCATTGTGATTTATTCATTGATACAACATGGGTGAAATAATATTTATCTCAAAGAAGCACCGAATGACATCATCTGCCATGCCTATCGACTGATCAAGCACCTCCCCACAACAGTTAACAAAATACAGTCTACACGTTACACCCCACTTGGCTCATTCAAACAGTGCTCCCGGGGGAAACGCTCACCGTGTCCCTCTCCCCCGTGTCCAAGTCCGGTGACGGCGGGTCCTCTCCCATCGCAGGCAGAGGCGACGCCCGGTAATCGAGCGCCTCTCGAACAAGCGCGTTCCTGCGATCGGTCAGCCTCCACAGTGCAGGCATCAGAGGGAGGACACGGACCGCTGAGTGAGCCGCTGAAGAGCTACCATGGGGTCTCCTAGTAATTCCTTCCCTTGGATGTCTTCGGTCTCCCTGGTATTCCAACCAATCAGCTCCTTATGCACTTTGTTTTCGGAGAAACTCACCCCAATCCAAGAGTATCGATCACCAGCATCCCCTCTCCCCCTGCCCATCCAGCAGGTACACCCTCCCAATCTACCTTCACTCCTCGGACCGCAATCCCCGAGGTGAGACTGCGTACTACTGGTGCCTGCCCTGCAGAGACCAAAGCAGGATCCCAATCCATGACCAGCACTTCCTTCTCGTCTTCTCGTACCGCTGCAGGACTGGCTATTGACGCGTACCCAGGGGAGAAGATCGACGTTCCCAGTGGGTGGATGGACGCTCCGAGGGAGGTGTTGCCGGGGACGAGGGCTAGCGGTGGGTCATCCTGGAAGTGGTATATGATCTCAGGGTGGACGTATGACGGCGGTGTGGAGGGTGCGGAGGGGGTTGGAAGGGGTTGGTGGGAGAGGAGGACGAGCGTTGGGAGAGCGGGAGCGGGGCGAGGCGTCGGGGGAGTGGTCATGCTGTTGTGTCAGTGAGGAGAGGCTGCAGTGAACGAAGAGCGGAGAAGACAGAACAGGGCACGTGACTTGTGACTCGTGAAAGGCACGCGTGTCGCATTCTTCAATTCTTGATCTCTTCCTTCATGTTCTCCTATCGCCCGCCAGCCCGGACCCACAAACTATAGGACGACTCTCTGGTCACTGGTTACTAACTTCGTCTGAGCTCTAATAACTATGTGTCTTCTCTGTTCCGTGCTTCCGACGTGTCGTCTCACTGCTTGCTGGCACGGAACCTCGGGAGAACCTCCCCATGCTGGAGATTTTCTACTATACCCCATATAGAATGGTGGAATAACAGAGTGTACGACGCGATTATATGGGATTGCTAAGCTGCTGTGCTTGACCTCTCATCGCTGTCTGGTTGTCAACTTACGCTCGAAGATGTTGCCGGCCCTGCTCTCGCTCGCTGTTTTGGCTACGCAAGGCCTGGCATGGCCTACGAGTACCCTAGTCACGTTCGGTGACTCGTACACCGACCAATCCCGTCGTAAGTTCCAGTCAAACCACCACGGGATCTACCTGCTGACTCCGTTTCCCAGTCCAATACTTCCAGCAGAACATGTCCTGCCCTCCCCCGCACTACCAGGAAGTCTACCCTCCCCTGACGGAGGAACTACCTGGGTGCGCTACGCAGAGATGTACGGCTCCCTCCAGTTATACAACTACGCCGTTTCCGGCGCTGCGTGCTCCAACCTCCTCACCCCGAGGCCTGGGGCAGGCCCGCCTTCGTATCCTGACTCGAACTACCCAAGTGTGCTCGAGTATGAAATGCCGGCGTTCGCGATGGACTGGGTGCCGGGGTTGCAGGTCATGCCCGCCCAACCACTCAATCCCGACACGACGGTCTACTCGCTCTGGATCGGCACCAGTACGTCTGCCCTCTCCGAAGCAAACTCTGACTAACGAACGAAAGACGACGTCGGCGAAGGATCTCTCCTCACTGGGAATCAGACCTTTGGAACGACGATCGTGAACGTCACGCAATGTGCGATCGAATGGATGTCCCTTCTCTATTCCTACGGGGCGCGCCGTTTCCTTCTGCAGAATATGATTCCCCTCCAGCTCGTACCGATGTACTCTGTCCTTCCTGATCCGGACGGCACCTTCTGGCCCCAGCCACACAATCGCACGGATTATAATATCAGGTTACAGGAACTTGTCATGGCTGGTAACGCCCTCTGGGATTTGCAGGTTCCTACGGCGCTGAACAAAATGCCTGGTGCGGCAGCAGCGATCTTCAACAGCTATGCTTTGGTAGGCCAGCCTCTGATGTATGCAGGGATGATCACTGAGAGCATCCAGTTCTCGGATATGTACAACAATCCGGGAGAGTTCTTGAATGGAACCCTGCCTTACAATGTCACTGGTTACGTCTCGCACGGGAGTGGTGCGAATGTAGTGAATGCAACTAATCCTGGTATGTCCACGTGTGGTCTATAGCGTACGTGCGGTTTCTAATTATTCCTCGTAGACTCGTACTTGTGGTGGAACGAGTTGCATCCTTCTGAACAGGCCCAGCGCAATGTTGCCAAGGAGATGTAAGTATTACCGGTCTATTGAGTTTGACTCGACCTGACATTGTGACAAGTGTCTTGACCTTAAACCGCACAAGTAAATATGCGAGGTACCTAGGAGATTGGTAGACCATATGTGGTTCTGAGAATGGAACATTGTGTTGCTTTTCATGGGCGGTACCTTTGAGGAAAGGGGACTTGCTGTTTTCGACACCAGAAGGGAATGGGTATAATAGCACGCGCGCTAATGAACGACGAGGCATGCAACACAAATCCATTTCATCGCGATGGGCATACTAATATAATTACTACACCGCATTCTCACCAAATCCCGTAATACGTTGCGTATGCTGAGGTACGGTTCAGCGTCTTGACTGTTCATGGCGTTAGACACGGAGAAAGCCTGGTAATGAAATACATACCGATCTCCGTTGCAACATGGCGGGACACTTGCTCGGAGGGATGAAGGCCATCGTAGAATAGGAACGAATCTGACGGGGAGATGAGCTCACACGTCTTTACTGAAACTGTTACGCTCCCTTACCAGGGCTGTTATTCACGAAATACACGTCACCACCGGAAGCGTTGGAATGGGCATAGTACCCCGTAACGTTCAAGGGTGCGGTGCCGTTCAAAAACATTGATGGGTTGTTGTACATATCGGTAAACTAAACGTGGTGAGAATCGCAGGTGCAGATGATACGGACGACCACATACCAGAGCGTGGCTATTGAATACCGCTGCGCTCGCACCGGGCAGAGTTATCAGAGCGGCGGGTACTTGAAGATCCCAGAGCGCGTTGCCTGACATCACCTGAGGCGGGGATAAGTTCACCAGCGGATTATATTGAATACCTGCACGCACCAGTTCCTGCAGCTGGATGTTGTAGTCAGTCCTGTTGTGGGCAACAGGCCAGTAGTGATCCAACGGATCGGGTCCAACAGCATACACCGGAGCCTGGAGCGCGATAAGCAAGACGTCTGCTCACATGGGCATGTGCCCATACCAGGTCGAGAGGAATCATGTTCTGAAGAATGAACCTCCGCGCGCCATATGTGTACATCTGCTGCATCCAGCTTATGGCACACTCGGTGACGTTCACGATGGTCACACCAGCAGTCTGGTTTCCGGTCAAGAGGGAGTTGATACCGACGTCATCTAATATCTCTTATCAACTGTGGTTCTCCAGCTGGTGGGGTGCAGGACATACTAGTGCCAATCCAGAGGGAATAGACAGTCGTTAAGGGGTTGAGCTCGTTGAAGTAAGCACCGTTGGGAGCAGGGATAACCCTGAGCTCTGCTTCAATAGTGATATGGCGCCAACTCGTGATGACATACCAGTCAGCAGCGAAAGCCCCAATCTCGTAATCCTGAACACCAGGGAAGTAGGCATCAGGGAAAACGGCAGCCCCCTGCCCCGGACGGCCCGTAAGTGCGTTCGAGCAGGCAGCACCGCTAACAGCGTAGTTGTAGCTCTGGATTCAGATCAGTTCAGTCCATGCCTTATATGCTTGATGGGATCGCCCACCTGGACACCGCTGTACATCTCAGCATATCGAACCCAGCTGGCACCACCGTTGGCGGCGTGCGCTCCGGGAGGATAGACTTCCTGATAGTGAAGAGGCGGGTAGGAATGGTTCGTGTTGAAGTATGTCACTGCAAAGCAGTGTCAGAAACCGAATCTCCATATCATCAGAGGACCAGGACTGACACCGGGATTGATCTCTGGTATTATGTCAGATCGTAAACCAACTAGATGAAGAAACAGACTTACGTGTAGCTGTCACCAAAGGTGACGAGCGTCTGGACAGGCAGGGCAGCCTGCGGCAGCTGAGCTACAACATTACATGTACCAGACAGAACGACAGCAGCGAGCAAGGCCCCAGAAAGAGAAAAGATGGTCATAGCGAGATCCAACAAGATCGATATCGTCCCTCAACGTGTCCATCGTTGTTCCCAACGCGGTTTATGTACATGTACCGGAGATACGAGCCTGCCAGCAGTGCAAGACCACAAGCCCAGGACCGACGATATACCGGCCAGCCTGAGATCCGAAATTGTCCTGCAAACCCGTTCCGTATGTGGAGTCCCATTCGGATCGGACAGAATAGAGATCTAGATTTAGGCTGATCACCCTGAGAAAGAAGCAGAAGTGTGAGAGGCAAGAGAATTGCGGGGAACTGGGAACTGGATGGCTATGTGATGCTGGCAGAGTACTTGTGTTCACGTCAGCCAACTTAGGTCGGGGAAGTCGGGCTTGTCAAACAGCATTAGCCGGGGAGCAGATGTCCAGATCTTCCGGAGCACATTGCACACTGTTCAAGAACCACAGCCTGCTCAGGTATGGTGATCGGAAGAAGAACGAAATGAAAACCCATGTCCAAGGGACTGGTAACCTCAGACTTCTCTCTCTCTTATGTGACAGAAATGCATAGAGGTGTCCGAATCGAGTCCGATTAACCAACATATAGAGTGGTTATGCATCGCAAATAAAGTACACCGTATCCAGCAAACACCAAACACCAAACATCAAACAAACAACAAACACAGCAGTCACTATTGTCTAGCCCTCTTAGACGGCCTACGCCCATGCCCAGGAAGAGGGATATTCTCCCTTCCCCCCGGCGCAGGTAAGCGGGCCGACGCTCTCGGGATCCCTTTCGTCCTCGCCCCCGCCGTTGCCGTCGCAGCTGCTGTCGGGATATGCACGACATCCTCCAAGAGCTCCGTCATAGGAGGGTGAAGGGGGAGGACGGTGAGCGACTTTTGGACCGGGTCTGGGCAGGTGTCTTCTACCTCCTGAGCCGAATCAGGCGTATCCTCGCCCTCCTCGCCATCCCCCGCCTGGTCAGCAGCAGCAGCAGCAGCACGCCGCCTCCAGTCCTCAAGCACCTCCTCCCTCTCTCCCGTCAGTTCCCACTCCTGGGGATACCGCCACCTTTTCCTTTCCGGCGTCTCCCCCGTTGGCTTATCCTCCGCAGTGCCATGCTCCACCATTGCCTTATTATGTTTCCTAACAGCTGTGATATGGGAAGCGAGGGTCGTGTGGTACTCGGCTGCTAACGTGTGGAGAGCTGATGTCTAGTACCAGCATCCAGTGAGTTACCGCTCTCTGCTCTGCTCTGTGCAAGAGGAGGAAAACACGTACCTGCCCATCTATAGCCTCATACTCCCGTTCCTCCACCACCCACGCTTCCTCCCGTTTCCTCTTCATCCCGGTATATGATTCCCTAACCGTATCCTCCAGTGCATCAGTAGCCCTTATCCGCTCTCTCTTGCTCTCCTCCACCCGTCGGTGGGCAAGAAGGAACGCCTCGTTCAGCGCGGCAAACCGGTGCTGGACAGTCAGGTGCTGGCTTTCTACCAACGTCGACATTTCCGCCGAGACGTGGGCGAGGGCGGTGCCCGCTGTGGAGCTGACAGAATCGACAACGAGAAGCGCTTCCTCCCGCAGGCTGTTGGCCTCCCGTTCCCACCCTTCGGCAGAAGTCTGATGCGCACGCGCACGGTCCACCCTCTCCTCCAAGAGCTGGGTGAACACCCCTGTCTCCTCTTTATCCTGGCTGATAGAGGCTGCGGTCTCTTTCCCAAAATGGGCGAGCGCGGCTGCGAGCCCCTGGGAACTCTTCTGCCTGTATTGGGCGAGTTGGGCCTCGAGTTCCTTGTGGTGCGTATCTTGCTGCTGGACCAAAAGGGTGCGGAGGGCCTCCACCTGCTGCTGCAGTCTCTCCTCCTACGCAGGGTCAGTCTCCCATTACATAACGTAGAAACGTAGACCAAACATACCCTAGCAGCAGCCAACCGCAACTGTTCCTGAACGGCCAAGTCGATGCACACCCTCTCCTCCTGCGCGAACGCCCTCGTCTCTCTCCCAACCCCCAGCAGCGCCTCACAAACCCGTTCCAGCATGCCCCTCACCTCCTCCAACCCCCCCTCCAGCAACCCAGCAGTCTGCGCGTTCTTAGCCCGCACTTCGTCCCGCAGCGTAAGCAGCACCCGGTTCACGTCCTGTCGCGCTTGTTCCCCTTCGAGAGCGACACTGGCTTGCATGCAGGAGGCAGCGTCGTTCGTGTGCTCTTCTTGCGTCCGGATGGTGCTCATATACTGGGCTAAGGCGTCCAGCCTCGAGTCTAGGAAAAGTCTCTGTTCTTCTAACGCCTACCGCTCTGGTCAGCTCTCCTCCCCAAGTCCTGTACACTCCAACGCACTTGCGCCTGACGCTCCTTCAGCCCCCCAAGCAGCCCCCGCACCAACCCGAGCGCCTCATCCTGCTTGACAACAAACGCCGCCACATCTCCCTCCGCCCCTACAAGCACCTCCTCCACGCGCGCAGCATGCTTACTCACCGTCTTCCGATTATGTACGATCGCGCGCTGTTTTCGGTCCACCTTGCCAAACAGGCAATCGACGTCTTCCAGCCCTGAACGGAGGACGCTCGTCAGTTCGCTGGCGATCCCCTGTAGGCGCGTCTCGGAGGATTGGTACGCTGAGCGAAGGGCGACTTCTTCCTGCAGCTGGAGGAGTAAGGCTCCTAGCTCGGCCTCCTTTTCCCGTAATTCAGCTTCGTCTTTCGCCATCTGTGCTCGGGCATCTTTGAGCTACCCCAGAATCAGCACACCGTCCGGCGGGTACGAATGGCACGAAGGATAACGGAACGCACCTCCCCGTCTCTCTTGCTCAGCAAAGCCAAGCTCTCGTTAAACTCCGTCTGCAAAGCCTTCATCTGCACTTCCAGTTCCAGCACTCTCCGCGTCGCCTCAACATGCGCAGTCCGGCGCGTTTCCGTATCCCGGGTAAGTTCTTCCCACGTCTCGTTGCTCACCCACACGCCTTCCATCTTCCGCGCCGCTAGGAGGTCAGCTTTCAGCCGCTCGAGCTCGACGTTGTATTCTTTTATGAGCTGGGACTTGGACATGCGCTGATTTATCTCCGGGCGGTTCTTGATCGCCTTTGCCGTGAGGGCGTACTCGAGCGTCGAGAGCGTTTCTTCCAGGTTCGATTTCGCAGGTGAGACGGTAGCGATGAGCGTAGTCTTCGTTCTTCCTCCGAGAGAATCTTGTAATAGACGGGTAAGCTTCGATTCCCTATACGGGACATGCGCGGAGCCTTCGACAAGCGCGTTGATCACCCGGCCCAGAGTGAGCAGGCTCTGATTGATCATCCCCGCTTCCCGCGCCCGCTTGTCGGCCGCTCCGCTCCGCCCGATGTTCTCGCTTCCGGCGAGGTCGACGAGGTTGAGCTTGCCGACGCGGAGGAACTCGTTCTCGCTCTGGGAGGAGACGCCGAGTTTGGGAGGAGCGGGAGAGGTAGAGTGCACCGTTATGGTGAATACTGAATGTGAGCGTCTAGGAGAGGTCAATGTCATTCCAGCTCTTTGGAGAAGAACGCACGAAGAATGATCGTTAAACTTGGTTGCTGCGACCTGTCTCTGCTTGCTCCCCCTAAGCAGCAAGCGCATCGCATCCCGTTCATCCTTGATCGCCACCTCCTCCAATCCCTGAATCACACACCCCTTCTTCGCCCCATCCTCAAACAGCTTCAGCCCAGGGGGAAGCTCCTTCCCCCTGCTCATAGGCTGTGCATTCCCCGCCGGAGCCGGGAGTTCCTGGGCGAGCAGATCCCGGAGTTCTTCGTTATACAACTCGATATAGCTGCACTTGACGCTCCAGTCCGTGGCTGTCTCTCCGAGGATAGTGAACAACGCGGAAAGCGCGCGGGGGATCATCCCCGAGTTCGTGCTTGGTCCTCCGGTCAAAGGGGAGGGTGACAAGTCCCCTTGCATGGTATAGGTCTTCCCTGTCCCCGTCTGCCCATAAGCGAGCAACGAGCAATTGTACCCCTCCAGGACCTCCCTCAGCAGAGGCTCGACCACAGACTGGTAGATCGTCGCCTGGTCTACCTCAGGCCCAAAAACACGGTCAAACGGGTATGTACGCGTGTTCGTATTCGAAGACTGGGAGATGAGGCTTCCGGGCAGGGGGACAGACCCGGCGCTGTGACCCGTCTCGATGGTAATTTCATGTGGGTCTGGAGGGGAAGAGTGTAGCATAGGGCAGCCGATGATGATCGGTGATTGTTCGTCTATCTCTTTCTGGTTCCTCCCTCTGTGCACGCAAAATGAGCAGCTCTACTCTGAGAGAAAGGAGACATACCGGCACCGAACGGCAACCTGAATGTTATCCCCCCCTTCCCTCTTCTGCGGGCTCATAAGACTCTCCATAGCCTGGACGTGGGACACAGGTGGGAGGGGGGTGGATCCCCTTGACTGGGCCTGGTCTGCGCTTCGCAGACTGGCGGTGGACTTTGCGAGCGGGAGACGGGGACGAGAGGATGAGGAGGAGGGGACGGTAGGTGCGCGTGCGCGTGGGAGAGCGGGGGCGGGGAGGCGGCGGGACATGGTGGATGGGAGATGAGGGGCGACGGTGAGTGTGAATCAGGAATGGACTCTGTTGACGCGTGTGCGCGTGACACCACGTGACTATTGCGCGCCTGACACTGCCACTCATACTGGGGAGAAGCAAGACGAGTGTGCCAAAGCAACGTCATCTTACGATTGGGAGCATTCGAGTTCCTCAACCGATCTGCCTCTGTCTCCTGCCGATCTCGGATGAAGTAAACTCGCCCTCCCCCTCTACACACACTCCAAACCGAGTCTGCTGTAAAAGGAAGACGATTCCCTAACCTCCACTTGGCTTACTAACCGGCCGCTGTCCATCCTGCTGTGAACCGAGCGCATTGACCGTGGACCGTACTTCATCGACCATAATATCCTCTGGGGTTCTTGAGCGGCAAACCTTTTTTGTTCATCATGCGTCATTCCCTTCCTAGAGGGACACATGCGTTCGCTTGGTGGTACGATTCATGTTCCACTGTGAAGGATCATTCTGTCCTAATTGGATACTCTAGGAACGCCATCCCCATGTGCCTGAAATGCGTATATAACACTCTACATCCTCTACTTTCTATCCCATCATCTATCCTCTGATGGGCGACATACCTTCACCTGACACATCCCCACCTGGGATAACCGTATTACCCTCTTCAATACAAGTCGCTATCGTAGGTATAGGCAGTGCTTTCCCTCAACAACAAATAACACCACAAGACTTTGAACACTATGCACTACGTCACTATCCTCTTACACCAGCGTACGTCCTCCCTCCCTCCCTCCCTCCCTCCCCTCTCCCACTCACACTACTCAGACTCCAAAAAACACTCGCAATAAATCGTTCCACAGGCATCACAAAACGCAGCATCTCCCTCCCCCTCACTTCCCCTCACCTCTCCTCCTCCAGTCCAAAACTCATCGAAGCGAGCACAGACCTCTTCCTATCACTCGGCGTCTCCCTCGGCACCTCCGCAGCCCGGGCAGCAATCTCCTCCTGGGCGGGGAACATTTCCCAAATCACCCACTTGGTATGCGTCACCGTCTGCTGCTCCTCTAACCCAGGGTACGACCAATACATTGCCACTTCCCTCTCCCTTTCCTCCAGTGTCCAGCGTACCCTATTGCACGGACTCGGCTGCGCAGGGGGCGTCGCACTCCTGCGTCACGCAGCCCAGCTAGCCCTCGCAGCCCACGCTTGCGGTAAGCAGGCAAACATCCTCTGCGTGGCGAGCGAGTGCGCGAGCCTTTTTTACAGGAGCGCGCTCGAGAGGCTCGTCCTCCTCGGAGAGGCAAACCCGGCTGTGACGCTGTTTGGAGATGGAGCGGGTGCAGTGGTCGTCAGTACCTGTCCAACTCCTGACAGCCTCTCCCCCACCTCCACCAGCACCACCAACCAACACAAGAGCAGCCCCCCATGGAAACCGATCTACACGATCAAAGCCTACAGCTCAGTCCTCCTCCCCTCCTCCGCTCAAGACCTCGCCGTCCCCCTAACATCAACAGGCTACACGGCCCTCCTCTCCCGCCGCGTCCCTGCCCTCGCATCCTCCTCCCTCCTCCCCCTGCTCCAAGCGCTGCTCACTGCCCTCGGTTCCCCTACACCCCCGGAGCAGCTAGACTGGGCCCTCCACCCCGGAGGAGCAGCGGTATTGAGAGCTGTACAGGACACGCTGGGGTTGGGCAGGGAGAGGATGAGGGCGAGTTGGGAGGTGTATGGGGAGAGGGGGAACTGTGCTAGTGCGACGGTTTTGGCGGTTTTGGAAAGGATGAGGGGGTGGGGGGGCGAAGGTGAGGGCGAAGGCGAAGCCGGAGCTGAAGGTGAGGCTAAAGGGAAGAGTGAGGGCAAAGCCAACGACACTGACGGTAACGAAGGCTCAGGTTCAGGCGGCAGTGAGGGGAAAGGAAGCAAGAGAAAGGAAGTGCTCTGTACTGCTTTTGGCCCTGGCGTTTTGGTGGAGATGATGATGCTTCATAGGGCTGCATAGGGCTTGACGGGCTTGTGCGTGCTGTAGTGCGGTAGACTGTAGACTGTGGACTTGTTGCGCGGAATATACTGATAGTGATAGTGATAGTGATATTGATATTGATATTGATACTGATACTGGTACTGATACTGTAGAGTAGTGAGGAGTAAGGAGTGAGTAGTGCGGGCAAAGCTGTATCGAACACTACAACTCCACTACTCCCAATGCCAATCATGGACGGCGACGGCGAGTTGCGAGTTACTTCCCCTGAGCAAGCCTCATCCGCCTCGTCATCCCCCTCTCAACCTTAGTGACATACTCCTCCATCCCTCCCTCCAGTAACCCGACCCGGCCATTCCAAACCCTGTATACCTTTCCCTTCTTCCCCCCTACCTCCGCTTCCCCTTCCCCTTCCTCGTCCTCATCCTCATCCTCATCCTCCTCATCCTCATCCTCATCTGAACCAGCGCCCGCCCGCCCTCGGAAAGGTGCCAACTCGATAACTACCTTGCAGAACCAACGATCGTGTGTGATCAGGATGATCGAGCCCGTGAACTTGCGCAAGGCTCGTGCGAGCGCTCTGATCGTCCCCAGATCCAAGTGGGTAGTTATCTCGTCCAACAACCTTCCGTTCGGGTCAGCACTCCGCAGCCCGGCACACACCGTTGGCACGGGTAATGATGCACTTACAGAAGAGGCGGAGGACGGAAGACGATCAAGCTGAATGCTAACCGGACTTTCTGGCCCCCGCTCAACCCCTCAACAGGCGTCTCGCCCATCGCCCTCCCTCCCAGCCCCAGAGTGCCCAAACACGCCCTCGCCTCACCCTCCTCCACCTTCTCCCCAAGCTTCTCAAAGTAGTCCAGGAAATACTGCACCGCTGTCTTGCGCGTGCCTTGCGTCCCGAGCGTTAGGGACTCGACACTGTGTTGCCCGTAATGGCCGATCTTGAGCTGCGGATGGGTCGTTATCTTCCCCGATGAAGGCTTGAGAGCTCCGACGATAAGGTTCGCAAGTGTGGATTTCCCGTGTCCGTTCTACCGTGTGTCAGTTCTGCCAATGTAATGCATGGACGTGGACGTTCGTCACGCACAGCTCCGATGAATGCCATCCTCCCACCTTGGGCCAGTGAGAAGGTCACATCCTCCAGCAGCGGCTTCTTAGCCTTAGGATACCTGAACGACACCTTATCGAACGTTACCAGATCCCCCGTAGTGCGCAACTGGGGCGCCTCGGGCAAGCAGAGCCTCACGACCTGTTCCTGCTCTTCGAATTGCACACCCGCACGGCTCGTAAGCGCATACCCCACCAAATCCCGATTAAGCTTAAACCTGTGTCCTTTAGCGTTCACCTCCAACCCCCAGCGCTCGTCTAGCTTCCGCTGGCGCTGGGCGGCCATGCGCGCTCGGTTGTCGTCCCCTGTTTTCTTGGCGCTTGAACGCCCTTTTTGGATAGAAGACTCGACGTGCGCGCGTTTCTTGTCCAGCGCGGCTTGCTGCTTTTGCTTGTGCTTCAGGTCTTTGCGCTCGAAGATCTCGAGCTGGAGGGGAGTGCTAGACGTAGGCCTGTTAGTATGTATCCTGTTACAGTAATGGTCGACAGGCGCACCCTTCGAAATATCGCAGCTTTTGCCCGCGAATGTAGATCGTTTCCTCCACGACGCGGTTCAAGAACTCCTGGTCATGACTCGTCATCACGACAGTGCGTCCGTCAACCTGTTCGGTGAGGAACATCTCCAGCCACATCGTCGTCGGCAAGTCCTATCACAACAATCAGGACTCCCTAAACTCCCAACACAGGGAACTCACCAAAAAGTTATTCGGTTCATCGAGTAGCAGAACGTCGCTCTGGAGCAACAGTGCTCCCGCAAGTGCGGCCCTGCTCCTCCAGCCTCCTGACAGGTCCTTGTACGGCCCCGCGATCATCTCGGGGGTGAACGCCAACCCAGCAAGGATAGATCCAGCACGGGAGGTCGTAGTCTGGTAGTCGACAGACTCGAGAATCTGCTGGAGGTCGGCAATGTGCGATAGCGCTTGGGTGAGTGGGTCGACAACAACGTTGAGGGACATGTTCGCGAACCTGTTCCGTCAGATCAGGGTGGGTGTTGACGGGACGTGATAGACGTACGATTCCTCGGCCTCTTTCAATCGCAGCTCTGCCTTGTCCTCTTCCAATCGTGCTGCCTTCCCTCGCGCACCAGAGCGGCGCATCGCAATCTTCTTCTTGTTCTCGTAGTCCTCCCTGATCTTGAAGAGTTCGAAAGCTGAGACAGCGCGTTGGATCTGAGAGGAAGAGTGGGATTCGACTGCGGCCGAAAGTTCTGTACATACATCTGAGTGATTACTGTGCTGAAAGGAGAGTGTGACAGACCTTCAAACTGCTTGAGCGTCCTTGTTCTCACTCGATCCATCGTGATAACCCTATCGAGCACCGTCGTGTCATCCTGCTTTGACCCCTCCTCCCCAGCTTCTCCAAAACTATCCGCAAGCGTTTGGCTGACGAGTGTAATCTTGACGTTGCTCGGCAGTCCAGGGATAAGATCATCCCTCAGCGCAGTGAAAAGCGTGCTCTTGCCCGAGCCGTTCCTCCCAAGGAGGCCGTATCGTACACCAGCCTTGAGCCGCAGGTGACAGTCGACAAGCAGATCAGTCTTCCCAATGGATATGTTGACGCTCTTGAGGTCAATTTCATTCGACGTCGCGAGGGTATCGGTATGGAACCTGTGGGATCGGGCTAGCCGGGCATGCGCAGAGCAGAGCAGGAGGGACTTACCGAGATTGCTGGGAAGTGCAAATGATTTGGGGAGGCATTGTCGTCAGATAATCTGGCGCTCAGCCTGCAGCATATCCTAGGTTTATATATCGCCGTCTGACTTTACCAGTCGAGGACGTGCGGGGCATTTTGCCCAGGGTTAGCGCCCTCATTGTCCAATGGTCAGGGTACCGTTGTCGCTGGAAATGGAAAGGATCGCATGTGTGGGGCTGGTCGAGTCATGTCGAGTAATGCAGCATTTACCCTCGTCAAGCGACATTCAGGCGCACAATGCTCGGTGCCGTACGTTGTAATGGCGAATATTGTCCATATATCCATTCTTTCAATGGTCACGAAATAATAATACTATGAGATATCAGCTCAGACCTGGAGTTCCAACCCCCCAGGTGGCAGTGTTGACGAACGGTCTGTCTTCACCTCCGCAACCCAGAAACATTGGTGTTTTACCATAATTATTTACACAATCTCCCAATCTGAAAATACATAAACCCATGATGAAGAAAAAGGAGACAGAATAGAAAAATATCTTGTACAACACGTTGCTGAGTATAAGGGAAACATCGAATCAATCTTATGGTTCTCTTTCAATGCCTCTTCCTACCCGTCTGTTGTCGCCTGAGAGGATGTCTAGACTTCGAGGCTGCCGCTTGATTCATTGCCACGTCCTCCAGTCTCGTCAAAAAATCGCCAATGTTTTCTTCAAGGTCGTGATGCCCATCGCTAGGGTCGGAGTCCTCCAGAGCGCTCTCGTGCTGTTGCCTGTAGTAGGCGTGCTCAGCCGGCTGGCGAGAGTGGCCATTTTGCAAGCCTTGCATAAGCGCTTTGGCAGTAGGGTTCTGTGGAACGCGAGCAGCCCACTTCTCATTTTCTGCTGCCAAAAATCCATTGGGATCGAGGGCAGGCCTCATGCCGGGCATTGGGGACCTTCCGTATCCGCCTCCCCCACGATATAGTGACTGAGCTGGGGGGCCATTCGCTTGTGGCATAAAACCGCCCTGGCCGTGGTGCATCGACGGAGGGTGGCCATTTGCTGTCTGATCCCAGCTTCTTCCTTGGTGGCCCCGATGCGTAGATGTGGCGGCTTGAGACCAGTGTCCGCCATCATTTTGGGACATTGCCATAGCAGCCAGATCAACCCAGCCCCCATCTTGACCTCGATGGGTTGACATACCGCCTTGCTCCCAGCCTGGGTCTTGAACCTGATTCGTAGCCCCCGTTGGCCATCCTCCACCGCCCGTGGCAGTCAGTGAGCCAGGCCAGCCAGGATTGGGAGCAGCACCACCGTATCCGCTGGCATGTCCGCCTTGAACACCACTGGGTTCTCCAGCAGCGGGCCACGTACTCCAATCAGTCTTTTGCGCTTGTGTATGTGTCTCGACCTGAACCTGAACATTTGGAGCACCCCAATCACTCTGGCCTGCCCAGTCGTTGCTTGCATAGTTGCCCGATTGTTTCTTGGAACCACGCCGGAAAAGTTTGAGAATGCCTTTAAGGGGACCACCTCTTTTCGATATGGTTTGCTTTCCAGCGTCTGCGGCCACCTGATCCTCTGCTGGCCAGCCGCTGCTTGGGTCTGCTGCGAAGCCACCGTAATCGCCATGTGAAGCTCCGCCCCATCCACCCGGGCTTTGGCTCGGTTCGTGATTCTTTCCAGAAGCATCATACTGCACATGGTCATTCTGCATTTGCGAGCCCCACGCACCACAACCCTCGCCTTGGGCGTTATATGGATCGACTTGTTCGTCACGCCAGTTGCGCTGCTTCTTGGACGATTTATTCTTCTTCCCCTTATTCTTGCCGTCAGCTGCTTGCTCATCCCAACCAATATGCTGGGCTGAATTTAGAGCAGGACCGGCCGGAGTACCCCAATCATTTGGATTCTGAGCATGGCCAAAGAACTGGCCGTGGCCTCCGAACGAGAGTCCCTCAGCGGCGCCGTTTTGCCACGAATACCCTGTCCGCTGATCGGCCCCTTCCTGTTGACCTTTCTTTCCCTTCTTACTTTTGTGCTTCTGTGCCGGATCCTGACCGTAAGGTTGGAGTCCATGGCTAGCGTTACCCCAATCTGTCGCATATTCCGATGGACCCGGGGGCCCAGCAGTTGTGTCTGTCCAGGGGTAGCCGCTATACCCAGCCTCAGCCCCGGGCTGTTCGTAATTTGCGTATTGATCCCCTTTCCTACTCTTTTTCTTCTCATTCTTCTGCTGATTTGACTGAGGAGCGCCTTGCCGCGGCCCCTGCCAATGAACGTCCTGTCTTCGATTAGCAGCTGCCTGGTGCTGCATATATCCCGGAAAGCCAGTGTCCGGGTGCTGAGAGAAGTAGTCGACCAGATTGATACCCCTGCTCTGAAGATAAAGTTGCCTCTCCATCTCGGCTCTCATTCCATTTGATACAGCCGCAGCCCATGCCTGGTTCTTTTGCATTTCTTCAAGCTTCTCCATTTCTGCTTTCATTTTCTCCTCGTGTTCCTTTCTCATCTTCTCCGCAGCCTCTGGTGTGGGTGTATTGGGACCAAATAAACCACCGTTCGCTATAAGTTTGTTGTTCGGTGGAATGAACGCACTCGCAGCTTGGATGACGGCTGGTGATGGTCGATCCGCGGGCACGAATACGCCATTTATGACCGAACCAATATCTTGAATCCCGTTTCGAGGATGCATGTCACTGACAGATTCGGACGGTGTCCAATAGAAAGAAGGCTTGGAGGGGACGGGAGCACCATACGGATTAGGTCGACTCTCTTTGTGGCTCCGATTCGCTGCGATAGTCGACTCGCGAGGCGGGGGTAAGGGGTCAGGCCACCCAGGACTGAATGTGACAGGACGATCCGACATGTTCTGGTTTATACTTTTCGATTTGGACCCTCCCTTATTCTCCTTAGTACTTTTCTGGTCTTTTCGGCCCCTACCCTGATTCCCGTTCAGGGCATCTGCAGGTTCTTCGCTGGGGGCGGGGGGGAGCACTTTGCCGTTGGGGATGGTCGCCTTGCCAGTAGTACTCTTCGCAGACTTGACAGACTTGATATCGGGCTCGATGGTACCCAATGTCATTGCTGTGCTGCCGTTCCATTCGTTCGCGACACTTTTCCCAGGGCTAGATGTCCCAAGTGCTCCCAAAGGACCAGCCCCAGAGGTGACACTGTCGGCATGTCCTGCACCTTCCCAACCGCCGCCATTTGCATCGGAGTTTGAAGCGCCCCATCCAGCATCTGTGTCGCCCATTTCCGTTGCTCCTGGACCCCATCCGTTCTCTTGGTTGGCCGCGTCCCATCCATTAGTTCCGTCTCCCCATCCACCGTTCTGCTCGCTTCCAACCGTCATAGTTTGCTGGATGCCAGGCATTCCTTGTTCCCCGCCATTAGGAGAGCTGCGACCGCTCTTTGCGTCCTTTCCCTTCTTCTTCGACTTCTTTTCCTTCGGCGCTTGTTCTTCATCTAGGGGCTCCCCCTTGAAGCCACCCCATCCGTTGGTTTGTGAATCGACGTCATGTTCTTCTTCAATCTCGACGATCTTTGCCTTCCCCTTCTGATCGACTGCATTCGTATTCATCATGGGGGGTGAGGTAGCTCCAGAACGTGGGGCTCGAGTACTTTCAGCTTGTATGGGCCATTCCTCATTCGACCGAATTGTGGGAGGTTTGTCAATCATTTCGACGAGGGTAGCTTTTGTCGTCTGTTTGACCGTGCCAGGATCGGAAGCGCGACGTGTCATGTACGACTCCGCAACACCATTCGCGTAGAAAGAGGACGCATCCGGTCTGCTGTCCAAGGAGTGACGAGAGTGAAAGTCCGTAACCGCTGCAACAGCAGCGGGGGCGATGGTAGGGTTGGGATTTGAAGAACGTCGGCCGCGGAGAAATGAAAATAATCCTTTCTTCGGTTCGACAGTAGGCGGACCACGTTCTTTTTTAACTTTCGTCTTCTTCTCGACGACGAGATCTGGATAATAACCATCCTGAGCAGTCAGTACATGGTTGACATATGCTGGATCGGCATCTTCACGAACTGGTCCGTCGGGACAATCAAAGAGAAAGAAGTCCGGGTATGGTGACTTGGAATGAAAGTGCAGGGAATGGATCAATGGAAAGCCTTTGCTATGAAGATACTCGATGAGAGCGCTCAGAGGGGTCTGGTTATCCCCAACAGAGTTGGAAGAGAACACTGTTCTCTGTCAGCGCTTAATGTGTGAGGTAATTAAATGATGACTCACGGCGTCTTGGCCTCAGACGAATGTCATAACACCCATCAGCAAGAGATCTATAGTCCCGCACTTCCCCTCCCCACAGGCCCAATATCTCCGTGAAAATTAGAGGCTCATCCACCGCTGGAATGCTGACCGTCCGGACAAGAGTCGGTGTTGGAAAGGAAATGGCGAAGACAGAACGAGTCCTCGGCGCGTCGGAAGGAGGATGAACAGGGCGCTTGAAAGTAATGCTGAGATGAACTGGGGGGGTTGTTCTAGGCGGTGGAAGACCAGTTGTAGGTTGAAATAGATGCTTGTGGAGATGTCCGCATATCACTGTCAGAAGGATATCCGTGCTACCGGAAGGGAGTGTTCAGCTCCAGAGTCCTGGATGATACATGCGTATATGCGTACCTGACATTTCCACAGTCCGTCGTCCATGGTTTTCCGAGCAGCGTCAGCACTGCAGTCTTCTCGCCTTTCTCGTTCGTATACTTCTTCACATTGAGAACTCCGCGTCCATCGTCACCTCTGAGCACCGGCTGCAGTCCCTCGAGGACATCCAGCGGAAAGCCAACCAACCTGATGATGTTGGATCCGCATAAATCAAGTCGTCCAAAGGCAGTCGGACTACTGGTAGCGGAGTCCCCTCGCTTGAACGCACCACGACGTGGTTTGCTCGTCATTCACGTTCCTGCTGGGCACAACGAGCAAGCGCTAGTAGTGCCGGCACCGTGGAGGGTCCAAGGTCGTAATCGTCGACGAGAAAGGAAAGGGTTACCAAACCAGTTTACGTATGGGGTGATAGCGACGTCTTCCAATGTCGGTGGAAAATGTGAGCGTTCCTCGCCTGGGCCGCGATGCAGGAGCAAGAACGGTGTGAGCAGCATGGACGCCTCGTTGTCGCCTTCCTCATCGGGCAGAGCGCCTAGATATCCCCTCCTTCGCGACTCCCCGGGTGGCGCATCATGGTCATGGCGGTTATCCCCGACGACCACCACGTTTCAACATTTGGCATATAAGCTCTTAGCCGGGTGGACCGGCTGGCAAATAACTGTGAGATTACTGTCAATGGTGTTGTGGAAAGGGACTAATTGTGGTTCCCCAAGTGGCAGCTATCATCAATGTGCTCTACCTTATCATACCCCATCAACATCATGCCGTTGGCCGCCGACCTTCCAGACGAGATATGGCGTGACATCTTTTTCGCCCTTGACGGGCTGGAAGCGCAAACCGACAGCCGCGCTGATCGAGAGAAGGCCGTTGGACGTCTGTCTTCCGTCTGCCGCTCCTGGCGAGCTATATGCATCACGACGTCCGCACTTTGGAGACACGTAACTTTCGATGACCGTAACAGTTGCGTCCATGCCGAACTACTGCGAATATCCGTATCACTTGCAAGATCGCATTATCAGCGTCTCGATGTATCAATAGCTATCAGCTCTCCGGATCCCTCGGTGCTTTCCCTCGTGATCCTCTCACTGGAGGAACACTTTGAGCGAATTCGCACGCTCAACCTTGGCCTGGTCTATATGGATGCTCCGCATTCACCTCGTCTCGACATCTCATGGTGGCGAACACTCCATTATCTGGAAGATCTCACCCTCGAGAACACCCACTTCAATAGTTCGCCTGAACTTCATACTCTCCTGCGATTTACCCCTGCATTACGATCCTTGAGAGTTGGCGGCCTCACCTGGATCACCCATATTCCGCCAGAAGGGGACAGGGTGCCTCTCGCCCTCCCGCTGCTGCAAGACTTCACACTCGACTCCTATGCGTTGTACACATTCATCGACGTGCCGTTCGGTGTGCCTGCCCTCGAACGGTTAACTATCCTCAACACGGAATATAGTCTATCTTGGAGCGAAATCCTATCCCGCTTGACATGGAAATCATCCCCCTCTGAACTGACACTCTCTGGTGCATATCCGGAGTGGAGCGTTGCGATGCTCCTTGCTAGATTCCCGACTATTGAGCATCTCGTCCTCTATTCATGTCCAACCGATGTGGTTAAACTTCTCCGATCTCTTCCTGCGGAAACGATATCGGCCCTAAGGCACCTTACGATCGACCGCTGTCAGTTCTCGAATCTACAAGCGCTCAGCTTCCTCGATGATCCGATAACTGGTGAAACTCTCGCTCCGAACATCAAACTACATTTACGAAACTGCCCGTACGTCAGTCCGGAAGTGGGTGCGAAACTAGAGCAGCGGGGACGTGCAACATTCGAGGACGCAACCATTACACAAGCGCATCTGCTTGGTTGGGTAGCAAACGATTACACTCGATTCGGTCTCCGATTTTATCCTTCTAGACGAAGGCACAGAAAAGCCGCACTGACCGGACATTATTGACGCATCGGTTACGAGATGAGAGAGAAATGCAGGAACAAGGACTTCGTTCATGGTAATACGTATAAACAAGATATACCGTTAATGTGGGTAATTACTAGTACTATCATACACTTATTCATGTTGTACCATCCAAGAATAACACATGGCCGTGGTACCAAGTCTCAGGTTGAGGTCGATATCGTCATCGATTCTTCCTTGCTTGCGGGACAATCAAACAGCCACATTTCGGTACCAGCGAGGCGCACAAGCGTCATGAGCTCGATACCTTGCCTGTTGAACGCGGCGAGCGTTTCGAGCACGACCTCTGGCCCTGGTGGTTCTGGGACAGCGCCAAACACTGGGTGGTGCTCAGAATCGTTTCCAATGTATGAAGAAAGAGCCTACAGCCTGGTCCTTTCAATCTGCCTTCCCACGCTCCAATCTCCGACTTTTCCTCTTTGAGCCGCTGGCCCCATCCCTGTCTCACGACCGCCAAGATACCAGGCGTTGATTCGCGAGGCGCTCCGATCACACGTATGATATTCGCGGCCGGGAAAGAGACGCTGAAGGCGCATCTGCGTTCCTCCGTAGGCTCGATCGAGCGAGAGAAGATGCCAGAGAAGTGCAAAGGTGAACCCGGTGCTGAAATATTCAAGGGAGAGACATAGTGATAAGAGTGTTTGAGAAGTGTGCTGATCACCGAGGTAAAGAATATCTCTGAACTGGAGCGATCGTCAGCTCACACCACTGTCAACAGAGAGCAGAGACATACCTGTTCTTCCGTTCTTTCCAAGGTTTGCCCTCGAGACACCACTCGATCATCTCCCCCTCAACGGGCGATGCAGCGACATTCACGGGTGACAGGACTCTGCCTTCTCTAGCGCTGTCAGTGCTCTTTCTTCTCTGTGGATGCTGTGCTTCTTTCCCCCTTCTCTCCGACCTCACACCCTGCTTCTCTCCCTCCTGACTGCTCAGCACCTCTCTTACAGCACCAACCGCCCCTTCATCAAACCCAAGCATTCGGACTAAGTTGCCCTCCGATAGTGTGATAAGGGCGAACTCATGAGGCACATGGATGGAGGGAATGAACCCCCTTCTCGGCCGGAACTGTTCTGCAGGGATTGGTCCCTCAGGGAAAGGTTCGAAGAATCTCGTTGGGGATGTTTGTTGATATCCATATCCAGGAATATTCTTCTGCCGCATTGTTGCATTAGGATCGTCTTGAGCAGGCTGCGTTCGTCCGTCAACCGTGATAAGCGGGCCTAAGGGGAGAGACGTGACGCTTGGCGACCTGTCTCCGATATCTAACACACCTGCGTCGACGTTGGAGGGCGAATACATATATGAACTCATTGGTGTCAGGTAGGGTGGAGTCACTGGCTCAGGGAAAGAGTCGTCGCTGCTGGTCGAGCGCCTTTCATGGTCGAACTCGTGTACTGCGGACATTGTCGGATGTTAGAGGCGATAGGGTTCGAGCAGTCGGGACGTTCTCTGGTGGGTATTGTGGATCAAAGTGGGTGCAATATTCCTGTCATGACGAGGCATTATGAAGGCTACGCAACATATACCGGAGCTGTACGGCGCAGCGGATTTCATGTCGACGCTGAGAAGGTGTGGAGAGCGGTACAGGAGCTGAGCGTCAGGGATGTGCCCCACTGGAATTTGCGTCATTCCAGACGAATTCGCAACTTCACACGTTCCACAAAGCACGGACCACACTGGGCACCACATCGCTGTAATGTCTTCTGGAAAGGTATAACGGATTAAAGTGGCGTGGCGCATTGTTCGTCATTGATTTGCGGAGTCAACATGTCAAAATCTCAAATCATTGATTGCACTGATGCTACTTTACATGTGTGTCCAAAGAGAAGCAGTGCTCTGAGTTACTGCGATCGATGTATGGAGACTATTCAGAGTGTCTCCAGCACGCCAAGAGTCCACGTGTTTTATCGACTCGGCGCTCAGTCCGTTGGGGAGTACTTGCTCTTCCGCCTTAGGAAGGCACCGTAGCGCATCAGGATCACCGGAATGGGAATCATAAGGAGTGCGATGCACCCGAGGAGTGTGCTTGGCCATCTTGGGCTGAGCTTATCGAACATCTGGGTAGCAAACATCGGGAACCCCGCACCGAAGGAGCTCCGCACGACGGTGCTTCCCGCTAGGGCAGAGGCAGCAACCAGCAAGTAAGCGTCGATGATGTAGTTGAACAGTGATAGGAAGATAAGTGTGATTCCGATTCCCAGGGGGAAAGTTGCCATCATGGGGCTCCAGAAGGAGATACTCGGGTAGCTTGTCCATCCAAACCAGAAGAAGCTGATGGCGAACAACGGGCCACCGACAATGGCCATCTCTAACCTGCGCTCCGGCGGCACTGGGCGAGGATCACACATGCGCATGAATCGTTCATACCGAGGATTGAACCCCCAGATGTAGAGTGCCACTCCTGCACATCCTCCGAGGAAGAGGGGCAGGAACATCAGCCCTGAAACGCCGGAGTTCATCCCGTGTCCCTGAAAACGACTGGGAAAGCCTCGAAGAGGAGGTAGATGCAACCGTACACGAAGGACATGTAGATTGTAATGGCGATGAGCATGGGCTCGAGGAAGAGGATCTTGAACGGACGTCCGAGGACGAGGGAGAGCCGCTTCCGCAGAGACACTTCGGCACGTTCTAGGGCGGCGAAGTACCGCGTCTCCCCCGTTTTCAGGCGGATGGTCTTGGCTCGTGAGACGAGCAGAACAGGCCTGTGAACGGTATCAATATCATCTTGAGCCTTGAATGATAGCACATGCGACTCACGTATACGTCTCAGGCAAACAGAAGATGATTGCTACCGTACACGCACCTGCGAAGATGCTCAACAACCAAAAGAGCCATCGCCAAGTCACATGCGCGACACTCATGTACCCACTGACGATAGGACCCAAGGCGGGTCCCGCAAACGGAGCCAGCGTGAAGATCGCCATTGCCTCGCCTCTCGTATCGGCATCCCAGATGTCCGCCAGCACGGCACCCGCATTCGTCAGCGGTGCGGCGGCGAACGTACCGCCCAGGAAGCGGAAGACGAGAATTTGCCCGGTAGAGCGGGAGAGCGCCGCAGCTACTTGCCAGATGGTGTAAAATACGAAGGCGATTATGAAGATGGGTCGTCGTCCGTACGACTCGGAAAGGGGTCCCCATAGCAGAGGGCCGACGCAGTAGCCTACGACAAAAATTGCTATTGTCAAGGTGGCGAGCTCTTCGGACATATCGAACTCGACCATGAGGGAAGGGATGATCCCGGATGGAGAAGAAGATGAGAAGGACCTATGAGAAATGGGACATGTCAGTAGAATATGGTATCGCAATATTGACTGATTCGCTTTTCAGGATTTGAGGTTGAAAGGGAGTACGGATAAACTGAGTTCCCACACTTGCACGAGACCGTATATGCACTGTAGCTTGCAAGGAGGGGTATAAGGATAATAGTACACAAGTGATGAGTAAACCTGCGTACCTTTCTGTGCCTCAACCGCCATTGTACTTATGTACCGTCTCCACACCGCACGGAAATCCACCCACGCTCACCAACCCCGACAGTGCCAAGATGACAAAGCGACGTCGATAAAGGTGCTCTCTTTAGTGCCGATGACTGCCGTAACACCAAAAGAAGCATCCTCGGTCAGGCAAGGTCGTCAAATCAGCACTCGCTAAGCCCCGCTGAGGCTCGGCAACTCCGTCGGCATTGTCAAGGCGTTCCGAGTGCTTGAGATCCAGAGCGACCGTCCGGATCCCGGGGCGATAGTTGATCCATTCTCGCCTGATAGACCATGAACAGTAAAGTAGCCAGTCGCACGAACAAAGCCGAACCGATGGCATGGCGCTATGCTTTGCCTTGGGCCATTGTCAGGGGGCGCAATGACATCAGCGGAGGGTGCATTGCTCAGCAATTCAATAGCTGGTGCAGCCTAACACCGAACGTGTAAGTCCGATAGATACAATTAGTTAGTGCTCTATCTAGACGTCATGTAATTATTAATTTATACTACTACACAAGAAAGCAAGAAAAACAAAGGACTTGGAGGACATCACCTCCAAGCCCATCTATTGTATTTCTACACAGTCAATTCACCAATGACTACAGTTCATGGCCCTTCTCTTACTCTCCCTCTTCATCTGACTCCACCCACCAAGCCAGCTTGTTCATCTCCACCTTGCCATCCTTCAGACATCTGTCATTCTTCCTCCGGGCACGCAGCCGGAACCTTGCCCATGTACTCCCTGGCCATTCACTGAACCTTTTGATGAGCTTCTTCAGGCAGGCAGACTCCAACAACTTGGCATGTTTATACCAAGTTTTGTACTTGCCATCAAATCCATGCACCTGCTTGAAGGCTTGCCCCCAAAGAACATGGCCTGGTGTAGCCTTGTCCGTATAGCTACGGATGCAGGTGATGTTGTGCATGACTTCATTAAAAGTCCACAACCCAGGCCATGTCTTGTCCAGCACCTCCAGGAGCAGAAGTCAGGCAGGGGAGGATGGCAGCTTGACAGTGATGGGTGCAGGCTCTGGCAGTGGCAAAGTCAGGTCAATGGTGCCTTCCTGGTGATCCAACTCAAAAGGTGTCCGAAATATCAGGGGTCCAAATAAGTCAGTCTGATGGGTGGTGTGTGAGAACTCACTAGGAATAGGGGGGAGAGAAGGGGGAAATCAGTAGAAACACTGGAGTCAGCCTGTTGCTGAGCTGTCAAAAGTCGGTATGCAATAATCAGAGCTTGGTGTCCACCTAGTCAAGTCACAATAAGTCCAGTCAAATCTGCTAAGTCAAGTCAAATCTGCCTACCCAATAAGGGGATAATCAGGTCCATATAATGCTAACAGAAAAGGGGCAGAATAAGCTAAGTACAGGAGTTTCTAGGAACTACTTATACTAGCTACTATAAACTGTACTCTATACTAAACTGGTCTCTGGATACCTCTCCAAGGCAGGTGTTGGCATGCTGAATATCCATGTGGGTCAATCACATTGCAGAGGAAACCTGCAGTCATCATGCCAAATATCCAGGGGGGGTCAAGACTTGTTGCTGGGGTGCGTTGTCTGTGTAGTGAGGGCCTGTAGTGGCATGCAATGGTCTCTAAGGCCCAAAAATAACCATGGGAATACTGGCCTGACACACCCCACTGGAGGTGGGGTTGTTCAGCATGAGCCCACCAAGTGAAGCAACCTGTGAGGTTTTGCTTCACTTACTTGCTGAACCTCTCTGAGAGAGGCCCAAGCAAGAAGGGGGCTGAGAGGAGGGGAGGGGAGGGGAGAAGGCATTGAGGAGACTGGCAAGGACAACGAGGAGGGTGGGGAGGACAATGAGGAGGACAACAGGGATGACAATGGTCATGGTGGTGGTGGGGAGAGAGAAGCAGTGGTGGGAATTTTTGCATGCACGCAGGAGCAAGTGGGAATGGGGCTGTGCATTGTCAAGGCACCGCATCACGTGATTAAGCAGAAGCAAAGATGACACATCCCCCAGACAAACACTGAAATGTGATTATGATTAGTCATTGTCAATCTCATAATATCACATGCTCTGCTTATGTAATGAATGTGGGAGCAGTCACCTGCAAAGTGGGGATTAAGGTCACATGATTTGCATGTGATTATGCTTATGTAGTGCAATCCTGACTCCTGTGGTAGTATTGATGACCCTTTTCCGGGGACGTCACATGACCATCTGCTTCCAGCAGATGCAGATGGGGGATGTGTCATCCATCTTCTGCAAAGTTTTTTTTTCTTCCACACCACCACCACTGCTTCTCTCCTCCTGACCACCACCACCACCATTGTCATCAGCATCCTCATCATCCTCCCCCCCATCTTTGCTGTCCTTGCTGGTCTCCTCAATGCCTTCTCCCCTCCCCTCCCCTCCTCTCAGCCCCCTTCTCGCTCAGGCCTCTCTCAGAGAGGTTCAGCAAGTAAGTGAAGCAAAACCTCACAGGTTGCTTCACTTGGTGGGCTTGCATGCAAGACAGCACCTCCTCACACCTTGAACTCAAACTCAAACTTGCCCTCTCCCTCAAGTGCCCCTTTTGATAGTGTTTGTGAAGCGCAAGTACCTGTTCTCAGCCTCACGCTTCCTTCGGGCAGTGTTTGCCTGCATGTTAGTGTTTGTGAAGCACAAGGACCTGTTCTCAGCCTTGTGCTTCCTTCAAGCAATGGGCCAAGACTGAGAAACTGCTCACACAGTGCTCACCCCATCCACTCCCACTGCTCCCTCCCACACCCATTAAATGTCCACCCCTCCCACACCCACCCATCCAACCTCCATCCCCATGCCATATCTGAGCCCATTGAGCATTATCCCATTTGCCACCACTGTTACTGGGTTCCAAGATGCTGCCACATGATTTGGCATGTCTCCGGATGAGAAGGGGAAAGAGAGGGCATTAGATGTTGAAGGAGAAGAAGGTATGCACCAATCTGTCCAACATCCCATCCATGCTCACTGTCCATCCAGATATTGGTCCATCCATGGATATTGTGCTTGCAGGGATGTCTGCTGAAGCCACGGAAGAAGGAAATCCAGGTGTGTAACATTTTATTCCTACAAACAGAGCTAGGATCTCACTAAGTAAATCAGGCTCATCCTCCAAACCAACACCACAAACAGTAGACAAACTTCTCACCTCTCAACCTCATTTGGCATTGAGCAGCAAGCCCACCCTCCTGCAGGTGCAGAAAGATGGCTTCCGCAGTGCTCTGTTGTCTGTCAAGATGGTCAGGCTGGCTTGCATAATTGTCTTACCACTGCTGAACAACCCCACCTCTGGCAGGGTGTGTCAGGCCAACAGCCATTTTCAGGCCTTAGAGACCATTGCGCAGCACTATGGACCCTCACTATGTAGACAACACACCCCAGCAACAAGTCTTGACCCTACCTGGATATTTGGCATGGCAACTACTAGGATTCCCCAGGCAACAGGACTGTCAGGGTACTAGCTCATTGCTTGGTCAAGAGACATGACTAAGCCTTTATGACATGGAAGTAGCTGGTATACCTTGGCATGTGCTGGAACCTGCTGGAAGGATTGGATGGTCAGGTGACCTGCTGTGCA